>NC_092212.1:90766325-90804255 GCF_043381705.1 Parasteatoda tepidariorum
GTGAGGTAACGGCAAAAGGCTGTTATTCTCGCCAGATTTTAAGTGAGCTGAAGTTTACTGCTCATTCCAGTTGCCAAGCTGGAACAGTATCTGTTGAACTTCAAAAAAATTGTTTTATACACTCAATCATTTGTATTGGAGACTGAGCCACGGGAATTCGTTATTAAATTTCAGGCTGAACAAAAATGTTACGAGGAAAAATTATGCCTTGTAGCAAGAGAAATGAAGCATTGCAAACTTCTTTCATTCTGTTTAACTGAGCCTAGTATAAATCTCTTAAATTTTAATTCCTCATACACTAAAGCGATAACCAGCTCTGATTCTTCTGGCTCAGGTTTCTTTAACTTTTTATCTTTTTCTACATTGAGTAATGTATTTTTTGGGTTCAAAATGCTTGGAGCTTTTCTTATTATTATTTGTTTAAGCATTACCATCATCTCAACTTGCATTACTTGTTGTAGGAGATGAAATGTAAATTTTATTTTCTATTATTTTGGATATCTATTTTTTTTTTAAATATTTTTATTTTTCCTATATATATATTATATATTTTTTTTGCGAAAAGATTTTTTTTAATGGAATATCACGATACCTAAGTTTCTTAGAACGTATCGAACTATCCTTTCCTTTTAATCAAACAACATTTCTTTAAATCCTATATATTTTAAACTTTTTTAAATACAAATTATTTTCTTATATATATATATAATGTGCAAATTTTGCATAAAATGAAATACTAATTATAAATTACCAATTTATTTTGCACAATGTACGTATCATCTACAATGTAAGGATTCTTCTGTCAAATTTGGGAAAATCTTTCGTCTAAATAATATTTTATTCCTGTGAATGCAAGATCTTCAGGTGTATTCTATTGTTATGTATATATTATATTTTTTTTTCTTGCATATTATTTATATTGCTTTGTACTTCACTTTAATCGTGTTTATGATGATTGTTTACTTAAAGTTTCAAAAACAATGAAAACTATGTTATGTGTTAAATAAGAGAGAGACTTTCCTTCTGAGTTTAACTGGTTAAGCAAGAATTATTTTTTTTCTCTTTTTTTTTCTCGGCTTTTGAGGAAGATGTGACGTTTATCGTCACTCAAAATTAAAATCAAGAGAAAGGGCTAAGATTAGATTTCTAGAACATTTCAGAGTCTTCGATTAAATAAAACTACTGTGGGAAATCTCCATCGGCAAATAGTAAGTGAAATACGGATAAAGTAATTCAAATAAACGATTAGGTTTAAATCTTACAATGTCACCCCCATCATGTGATTGACCCATCACGGGACAAACTCGAAAACAACAATGGCTTTTGAACTTGACCTTTCCTCAGATTTGTAACTTTTTATCACCCAAAAAAATACGATATAAAAGCAGCCGAAGGAAAGGGTTGAGGGGCAATCACGGAAAGGCAATCAAAAGCAATCAGCCTAAGTGACAAAAGGCCGAACCATGACTAAACTTGGTAAGTCTCTCTCCATCTATTCTAAAAAAGCACGTAAGAATTAATGTATAAATAAGTTGAATTAATTGTATATCCTTATATTAATGTTATTTCTTAAATTGTTTAAATAATAAAATGTTACTAGTTAAAAGTAAGACTTCTATTTATCCTTTATTTAAAAATTATTCAAAAACGCCACAAGTATTCAAAAGCTCCACAGTAACATCAACATAAAAATAATCAACGCTGATCCTAGCACAAAGTCATTGACTTCTGATGCAATTCGCTCTTTGCCATTCAACATCACGAAGCCATCAAAACTTCCTATCAAGATAAAATCAACATCTTCGCAGCAAGATGAAATCAAAATTTTCTACGTCAGCGGGAGCAAAGATCCTCGCATGTTATATCGCCAAATCACAATCGTCTTATATCGGCGGCTTAAATCAGATTTCCGATGCTTGTAAGAAACAACCGCAGCTATATAGCCATGATGATTTGTCCATTAAATTGATAGTTTGTGATTTATGGCCCAGTCCTAATCATTGGATGATCATTGCTTTTCTATTAGCTTATCCATATCACTTTTCTATTCGCTTATCCATATCACTTTTCTATTCACTGATTATTTTAAATCTATGTTGTTATTTTAAATCTATTAACGTATTGTTTTAAAGGAGGATCTGTTTTTCCCAAAAAAGGGACACTGAAATTTGATTGTCCGAGATCCTCAGAACCCATAGTTTATAAAATATAGCAGAATCACTACAAAATATGCTTTTCTTCCATATCAATTATAAAACGAAAAGGAAAAAAATTCAAACGTATTTTTTTCCGTTTAGTTTTCTCAGAACTATTCATCCCATAATATTAAAATATTGCATGTTATAATGATGTGCTATTAATGCAATCTTTCTTCAAAATATATTTTCCTGCATGTAATAACAAAATAATTGAAAAGCTCTTTAAAAAAAGCACTCTTGTTTCAGTTTGACTGAACGAACACCTTGTCAGATCAAGTGTTTGAGAACGTTTATGCTCAGGTTGACCCCAGTGAAGGTTTTGAAGTGGTTTGTTACTCCCCTTGTTCAAAATTACAGTACAGTGTTTTGGTGCAGCATATGTCTGCATCAGCTTACCCAATGATCCTTTAGTTGGTAAGTTTTATTTAATTCCCAATGTTTTGGGATCTGCATGCTATGTATAATTTGTACACGGTAAGAACTCCCCCCACCACAAAATCTGAGACCATCTGCTGCTATGGAAACAAGAGTAGTGCATTTCAGGGAGACTAGCTTCACTTCCCCATAGAGTTAACACAGAAGAAAAAGATACCCTTTCTCTTGCTAACCAGAGCTAAAACCTGTTCTAAACGGTGATCCCACAACCCTACTTAAAATAGTTATACCTTATTACCATAGTCACCGCCACATGCTCTAGACGAATGGCTTGGAGATTTCTTACTTTTGGCAAACTATATGCAGTGGTGGTAAATATTACAATTCCATAGTCTATTACAGTCTTACGGTTAAGTTCTAAAAATTATAGTTTTCAGGAGTTTACGTAATCTTATTTTCGAAAAAAAACTTAAAAACTTCGAAAAAAACATATTCTTTAAAATAAGTTTTTTTCCCCTTAACTACCAATAACTAATCTAATCAAGTTTTAACTAAACAATAATTTTTTTCTACTCTTTGGACAATTTAAAAAACAATTTTCAAAAAATAGAAAATCGATTTCATAGAAATAAAAACATAGCAAAACATAGCTATTAACTAAAAAAATAGAACTTGATTCTAAGTAATCAATTTAATTTTAGAATGAAACATAAAGTTTCAGTAATGTATAATTTTTAATTTAATACTCTTATCTAAATGTTACAAGGTTGCCACTCTGTCGGGACAACAAGGAAAACCTTGAAAATACAGGAAATTTAAAAATTACCTGAAATAACAGGCAGGGGGATTTTTATTTTTTCTTCACAAACTGGGCAAAGCAAGGAATTTTAGTTCTTATTTTCGTCTTTTTCAAAATGCTGCCCACTTAAATTATTATCCATGGGTTATTTAAGTTTGTTCAGCTGCTTCTTTATTTGCTCTAAATTTTTCCCTCAATTAAAGTTAGTATAGTTAACCCAACACAGTAATTGTGTTTCCTCTTAATGTATTGTGTATAATATGTATAGGGAAAGCACAAGGAATTTGTTTTCCAAATATGAAGGGTAACCCTGTGTTACTTTTTTGTTTAATAGTAAATTTATGCATAATTTCATATTATATATTTATATAAAATATAGTATGTACACCTTAAATTCGTACTAGTTTGAATTCTGTAAACGCTAATTGTTAAAAAGAATTATTTAGAGCAATGAAAAAACAAAATATTATATGCCATTCTGAGTTTGAGCCCTGTTAATACGAGAGAGTAAAGTCCTCTTTTGTTAAGAAAATTAGCGGTTAAGTTTTTACCAATTTTTATTCATCAAAATTGAGAAGTTTATCTATTAATGACGGCATCACAAAGAAACACATTCCCTATTCATCATAAAACTTCACATTGTGCATCCCTCACAATCGTAAATTTTTTTTCCAGCAATACAGATCCAAAAAGTCAATTTTGAAACATTTCTAGCTGTCAGACTGAGGGTCCATGGGACATACAAAACCCCACCAGTTCTAACCCCAACATTTACAAAATCCAAGTGTATTTGTTGCTCCTAACCCACACTTAGGAGATCCATTATTGGTGAGTTATTGAGAAATGATTCTGCTAAAAATAAAGCCACAACTAATATTAAATTAGAAATAATCTGGCTTGAAAATTAATCACCGAAAATTCCCTTCTGAATTTAACCCTGTAACAAAAACATTTTTGTGGTTAATAAAGAAATAAAGCAGCTTTAAAAAAAAGAAGGATAAAAAAGAGCTTTTGATATTCATTTTGTCGGGACATCGAATTATAAATAGTTATACGCTTGCATTGCACAGAGTTACATTTAGTGTTATAAGAAAATATTAAAAGTGTTTGTATTCGCTTTGAATGAAACTGGATAAAAAAGTAAACAGTTGATTTAATTTGCTTAGAACGAGATTTGGAATGATTAAACATGGTGCGTAGTGGTTTTTAAAAAGTACTTAAAGGTGCTTATTTTCGATTTTTAAAAGCTCTTAAAGGTGTTTTTTCCATATATAAGGGATCAATTTTTTTTTCTGTTCTCCTTTAAATTGAAATTTCAAACTAAAAAGCAAAACATTTTTTAGCCAATCCTCAGAGTAAATATATGCATATCTAAAAGCACATGTTATATGGCATGTTTGTAAATTTTAAAAAAGTATATGATTTTTTTTCCACCTTAAAATAACTTAACAATGGATGTGAACCTGCAGTATGTGAATAGGTTGTTAATAGCTATTGATATAAACAATTCTATTGCTGACATTTTTATTATGGCTTGGAGACAACACTATAATTTTAATATATATATTTTTAAAGGCTTCTATTATGTCTTATTATTTTATATGAAAATTTCATTTTGTCTTAATATTGTTTTGGAGAAATTTATTTTAACTCATAATTAAATTTTTAATGATCCTTTAAATAAGTTCCTGTATTTATCTTAGAATTGCTGGTGTCTAAACGTCTCATTGATAATGGCAATTTCTATTTGATTAGTTTTTTTTTCAGAGTAATAAAGTTTTAGTTATAAATTATTTCTTTCTTTAAGTTAAAAATGTTGCTCTTTGCTTTTAACTCTAATGATTTTGTTACACTCTTTAAATGATATTTCGTACTATAAATAGTTTTTGCATAATTAAGGTCTTAATTATTATTTTGTGAAGTTTGCTTTTTATTTCATTTAATGAAACTGAATTTATGTATGTTTCAACTTTATAGTTTGTTTCACTTAATAATTTTTTAATGATGATAAATTTTTGATTGATAATTAATGCTATTCAGGAATATATAGTGTCTAGAATAATCTCTTATTTTGTAGATCCCTTTGTTGATACCAATGTTGCAGCTAGTCTTCCTTTCAGTGAAGACCCTTTAGGAAGTGCTTTTAATGTAACCGCATCACAATAAAAAAAAAGTGAGAATTTTGATTTGAATATTTTAAACAATTTCTTTTATTTTGATTATTTCAAATTCTTAACAGACAGGTATTAAGAATTGGTTGCTATGCAATGCATATTTTAGAAGAAGATTCCCATTTCAGATCGAAATTCTAACTGCTATTTATTTTCTGAAATTTCTGTGGGTTTTAGCTTTTGTTTCTGATTGCAGAAACTTTGACAAATAAAATATTAATTAGTAAAATATTAAGCATTTGAATAAAATTAATATTATTAAATGTTTTTTATCCTTATCGTTTTTCAAAAACAAGACAACTTATAGAAAGTGAATTAAATGTTTTATTTTAATAATATTGCATATATTTAGAAACTCTTAATACAATTGATCAAATATGCATCTCGATCAGAATTTACAAATTATTAAATACTATGAATAATGTTTCTGATGGGAATAAATTATGGAAAAACAGCTATTTGACTCAGCAAATGTATTGACCTTTCATGAAAAAATTTACCTTTCATGCAATAGTTTTTTGAGTGGAGGGCCAAGGGAATTGGACAGAGTCACAGTTATTTGAAGAAAAGTTTAAACTTTTTGAAGCAGTAAAAAAATGTTAAAAAGAATGTGTCAAAACCTCCAGTGGGTTAATGTCGGAATCGGGCAGTTTTAGAGTTCTTGGGGCAGTTGGTCATGATCATCTAGCAATATTAATTTCAGTCCCTTGAAGGTTTTTTTGGAGAGATATCGCACGCTTAAATTGCTCTCTAAAGTATACCAAGCGTGCTTTATAGAGATCAGATCAGATCCGGAGACCTGATTATCAAATCTACTTGACCAAAGTCTGCACTTTTTCAGAAAATTGTCTACCTGGTGAGCTCTGTGTTGTCATGCGTTACCTTAAAATGAAAATAGGGAATTTCATTTTTAACCTCACCTCTGAAAAAGCAAACAAAGAGTATCACGGGCTCTTTTTTATACCTTGTGCTGGTCAAAGTGATAGTTTGTAAAAGATATAGGGGACCTGCAGCTATTCAACATAATGCTTTACTCGGACAACCTACACTAAGCTTCCATAATAGTAAATTTCTTAATCATTACACTGATAACATTAGAGAATAGATAGCGGCGCCTTTGTTCAAAAGTGAAACTCTTTCATATGAAAAGAACCAGTGGTTTGCCAAAACTTCTCAAGTATCTGAGAAAACAATCATTATGTTAGTTCTGTGTTTGCCTTTTAATGGATACAGTTGACCCAAATTTGATTTAGATCCAGATTTGGTTTTGAACAGTCAACCTCAAAGAAGTCAGATAGACTGCGATTTTCTGAAAAGTGAAAATATAGACTTAAAAGATTAACCAGCAAAAACTTAAGATCTATGAAATATGTCTGAAATGCTCTGGGAAGAGCAATTAAAACTTGCAGGCACCCTCAGACAACCATCTAGACCCTGAAAATAGTGTTGAATAATTGAGACCAATTTCTATTTAGTTGATTTATTTCCACCGTTTTTGTTTGAGAATGTATTGTATGTCTGTGAGAAAGGCGCCATAGTTTGGAACAATTTTTCATTTGCTCGATTCAGTAGCTCCTGTTTCATACCTTGTGAATGTTCATTAAATATGTATTGTATCAACTTATGTTATTGCATTCATATTTCATAAAGCATTATTATTTTCTTTAAAGAGTGATTCATTCTCTGGAAGTGATCCATTTGGGGGATTTGATACTGCTTCTGCCCCTACTAACCCTAGTAAGTAGTTGTATCAAAATTTATTGCATTTTGACAGATCTGAATCTACTTATTTACTTTTTTGCTTTTTAATTTTGAAAACTCTAGCTTTCCAAGTTCTAACTGTAGGCAAAATTGAGCAAGCCTTTCCCTGCTACTAACTTGTTACCCGTTAAATAACATTGAGATAAGTTAGTTTTTGTTGCATGGGTAGGAATAGCCTGGTTGGTAGGTTTGTTGGCCTGATGTTCATGAGTTCGAATCCTGCTGGCCAAAGAATCCCCGTGTAATAAATTGTGACTAGGACACTTTAAATTTGTTGGGGTCACAAAGTCCTCCAAGTTCCCGTAACAAATCAATACATCTGGGAGTACTGAATTGGACATTGATCTTTCTCTGGTTAAGCTCAAAATTATGATATGATGCGTGGAAGAATGAATGGAGTGAGACTGGATCCTCTCTGTAAAACGGACTGTGACGTGTGTATGGCTGAAATTGTACTCTTGAGCATAGATGGCGCCACTGAAAAAACAAGAAATGCACTCTCTGCTTTAAATTAGCTTGGATTCTCATGGCAGGATTGCCGGTATTGGCAAGTGACATTTGTTACAACAACAGTTTTTGTTGCAACAATGCAACCTGTTCAACCTTTTAAACGATTTTCAAAGTTATGCAAATATTTCACTGCCAAAAGCAGTATCTCTATTGTGGGAAAATAGGCTTTCTGTACAGGAAAGCAAACAGATTGGAACCAGAACAGAAATTGATGTTAGCTAAAGGGTTTAAGCTTAGAAAGAGCCATACCTATTACTTAGATGGTTAAAAATTATTTTATTCTAATTATTTTAATAAATGTATTAATACTTATTTCTTGTTTTTAGAAAAAGAGTCTTTTGATCCGTTTGGTTTATCTCAAGCAAATGCTAATCAAGCTCCTTCTATGGTATGTATGTCTTTTTGGTTTTAGTTTGTTTATGGCAGATTTTCATTTGTTCAATGATTTAATTTCACTGGGTCACTGAATTTTCTGAAAATTTTCTTAATAGATACGAGATAAATATTCAGCTTATTAATGGGTAAAACTGCCTGCGCTTATAAATTTTGGTTGTTGTTTAATGTTTGCAACGTTTTCTATTTTTAAAAAATTATAAAAGCAAGGTGGCCACCCACCGTGACATCCTGGAATTATCAGGGAATTTTTTATACTGGGAAAATCAGTGATTTTTTAAGAAAATCTAGAATTTTTTTTTAATTTAAATTATTTTAACATCCGTTACATCCACTTTATTCAGATGGACATTTATCGTCAAACAGCTGAAATATCACCTTAGCTTATATTCAGCTAAGGTAAGGTGAATATAGCTCTCTCCATTATTGCTCCGCTAAACTAGAATACCATATAAAACTTGCCTCCTTGTAGGACTTTTTTGATAAAACTAAAACGCACTTGCGTTACACGGAGAAGAAAACCACTAAAACCTCCCACCATTTTAACCAAATGTAGCAAATTTAAAATTCAGAGACAACGCCAATTCGGTTGCTTTAATCCATCATTGATTTTATTAATTGGTAACAGTCCCCACAACAACATTTCTCATACCTCAAAGCCATTGGTTTTGATACAACAATATAGATATTTAATAAAAACCAAGTTGTAGGTGCGATATAGCCACAACTGGCTCTTGCGCCAATAACTAAAAACTAACTAAAACCTCCCACAGTTAATCTGGCTGCAATGGCAGAGATGCGAACTTGCTCCGAACAGCAAATATATATTTTAAAGTGGAAGTTTATCAATTGCGATTCTTAGTTTAATAATTTCAATTTAGTAGATTTTTATCCACCACTATTTCTAAATAATTCGTAGGCTTATAAAATTCACCACTTTATTGTGCATTTGTCAGGCAATACCTTTTAAAAAGCAAGCGAAAATAGTGAAATATTTGCAAAATTTACTCTGTAGTTATTTACCGCTTTTTTAATTATTTTGGCATGTCCGGAGCAGTTGGCATCTCTGCAATGGGACTCAAACCAGGGTGACCACCCACCTTGAAAACCGGGAATTATCAGGGAATTTTTTTATACTGGAAAAAATCTAGAAAAGTCAGGGAAATTCGGATTAAAACCTGAAAAAATCAGGGAATTCCAAAGAAAAGCTGGAATTATTCTCTTAATTTAAATTATTTTACCATCCATTACATCCACGCTTTTTTAGACGTAAATTTATCGTAAAAAAGTTTAAATATCATCAATTCAGTAATACTTTTCTTGCATTAAAATTCTCTTCATTAAAATTAATTCCTGCGAAACTAGAATACTATTGCAAACTCTTTTGTGTTGGGAAATAAAATGGAAAAATCTTTTTCCTCTTTGGAGATTATGGGACTCTGCAGTTCAAAAAAGACAAAAATGTGGAAGAAAGGATTAGGATATTTGCATCTGTTTATAAAAGTAGCGTTTAATTTTTTTTTCTTCTTTAAATCTTCTTTTAATCTGTGGGCTGAATTCATTAATTGTTCAAGTTTGTTCCGGTGCTTTGGCAGTATTTTTTTTCTTTTAACAAAATTATTCAAAATGTTTTAGTATTTTTAATTTTATAAAATTCTTCAAAAAAAAATTTTCATAATTTAATTAGAGATTTTATCTTGCGCACTTTTTCTGAAAGCTTTTGTCCAATGAATTATTTTTTTCTGGATTTCATGATAACTTTCATTTTGATATTTCCGAAATTGCTTCTCCTTTTACCCTGAAAAGCTGCCAAAACCAAGGAATGTATGGAAAACATGTTAAAGGACATATAAACTTAGAATGGATTTTTTTTATTTATATTTGTTTGTTAGAAAGAAGGAAAACAGAACTTTGTTTTTCTGTTCTGCACTGTACAGGAACAGGTTTCAAGTTGGGCAACCAGATGACCAAAATTTTAAACTTAATATTAAGTAAACTGGGTATTATTTCCAAGGTAAAAAATTGAAGATTTAGAAATAAAGACTTTTAACTTATAAATATCAGTTTTCAATAAGTCATAGGCTGTTAAATGAAGGGCAACATCATTTGAAATTTTCATCCATGGTAAGAGAATCTGTAACAAANTTTTTTTTATTTATATTTGTTTGTTAGAAAGAAGGAAAACAAGACTTTGCTTTTTTGTTCTGCACTGTACAGGGACAGGTTTCAAGTTGGGCAACCAGATGACTAAAATTTCAAACTTAATATTAAGAAAAGTAGGTATTATTTCCAAGGTAATAAATTGAAGATTTAGAAATAAAGACTTTTAACTTATAAATATCAGTTTTCAATAAGTCATAGGCTGTTAAATGAAGGGCAACATCACTTGAAATTTTCATCCATGGTAAGAGAATCTGTAACAAAGTACAGTTATTTTTTAAAAGAATTCACACTAACAAGAGAAAATGGAAAGAATAATAATTAAAGTAAACTATAACAGAACAGGTTATCTTGCACAAATATGTAGAAACATTTCTTATTTTGATTTACAAAAAAATTTCTCAAGATATACTTTTGATGTTTCGCGTGTCACACCAAAATACATCATTAATTAAACTGTAGTACTAGGATTTAATATAATAAAATTATTTTTTCTGTTCAAAGCAAGATTTGATAATAATAAATATTTTTATTTTAAATTAATAATTAATTATTCCTACACACCACTCAGGCACCACTGCTTTTCTTTTCATTACATTTGTTTTTTATTTATTTTAATCTTTTATTTCACCTTTTCTTTATAAAATGAAGTAAAATATGAAGAGAAACAATATAAATATTCCTTAAGGTTAATTTAAAATAATGTATTTCACCTCAGTAGCCTAATTTTTGCAACTATGTTGTACTTTGAGTTATTTATGTTATAACATAAAATTGATCAATGAAGTTTTAATATATTTTTTAATTTAATTTTATTTATTTATTTAAGGTAAGTATCGCAGTTTTAATTTAATTTTATTTATTTATTTAAGATAACTATCTTGGTTTTAATTTTTTTTGTAACAATTTAATTTCATTTAGAACATTTTAAATCAATCATTTTGCTTAGAGCTTGAAAAATGTGTGTATTTAGAGAAAAAATAATTTCAGAACATTCTGTAGTTATTTATTTATTTATTTTGAGTAAAAAAGAGAAATAATTTTGTGGGAAAAAAATATTAAACCTACTTGCAACTACAGCAAAAATATTAAACCTACTTGCATAGCAAACTACAGCAATAACTCACATCCTATTCAATCTTTAGGTAAATGGGATAAAAATTATTAGTTATTTATTGGGCCTGTAATTGGTCAACGAAACTGGAGAAGGGGTATTGAAAAGAGATAAAAATTTATTCGGGAATTCATATAAAAATTTGTTCCAAAAATTTGGTCCATTTTTTGTACGGACATATGTTCTTTCTTGTTCACTGCTAGTTATGCCACTAAATGGAAGTAAAAGGCATATCGGTAAATATTGTCTGCTACAAAAAGATTATTTAACTTTATGCAGGCAATAAATAAAGCTATGATTATAATTTTTCCTGTGGTCCCAGAAAAATTTGTTATAGGGTAATAATACAGTAAAAAATTGTCGTTTTTTTCCTTTTAATGTACAGTGATTATTTTTTTTCAATAGAATTTTTTTTTGTAATATAAAACTAATGAATTTTTCAACTTTTTTTCCCCATATTTAAAAAAAAGTTTTTTATTCCTTGTTTTTTAAAATGATATTGCTTAAATATGAGTTTTATTTATATTGCTGTTAATATATTACACTGATGTTAATATATTACATTGTTGTTAATATACGTTGCATAGCGAAAATGAGTGATTTTTCAACTGACTTTTATAGTGTGGAAAATGTTATAAAACATATTAATCTAACCATTCCAACAGGAAATAGAAGACAATTTAAATTTAAAGAAGCTATTTAATTAAAAAATAATATTTGTAGCATTAAGATTAAAATTAAAGTAATTTTCAGTCATTATAATGGTTAGCATTGTCTTAAATTTCTACCCAATTTGAGTAGTTTTTGTCTGGCACAGAAGTAAAAAATTTCAAATTAATTATGTATCCTATTTCACAAACAACTGCATAGAATTTTTTATTCAAATGTCAGCTTCAAAATTCAGACAAGTTTACATTTAAATTACAAACAAATTCAGAGTTTAGACAATTTGCAAATTAGTAATCATTTTTGCATTTGCGCGATTCACATCTGACAGCAACAATTTAATCCATTTATTTTGAACTTATAATAATCAGTTTTTATAAAACAGATTGTTTTTCGATAAGTTATGATATACTCGTACTAAGTATTTAATGTAAAAGTTTGATTATAAACTTTTGTTTTATAGGATAGTTTTTCTAAGAAATTTATGTGCACTTTTTTCGGACACCATGGTCCAGGTGTAAGAACTAAACTATTTAACTCGTCTAAACTAGGAAACCATGTTAGATTGAAATTTTTAATATATTCTAATTTCCATTAAGAAAGAAAGAAAAAAGAATAAAATTTAAAGAATTTTAACTTGTTTTTATTCTTTAGAATGTACAACAAGAAATTGAAAATTTTTCCTTTACAAATGAGGAATATGTGTAAAAATAATAATTCTAATTTGAAATAAACAATTTTATTTAAACATTTGATTTATGATATTGGTTTAAAGAAAATTATTTCAGTGAATTTTGTAAAGAGCATTGTCTGGATAAAATTAAGTATAAAATGGCTCTATATTGAAAGTAAATAAATGTAAAAATTTATTGGTTTCTAATCACCTGGAATTATTTTCTTTTGCTTAATAAATATATATTAAACAGTACTTATCCAAGGTTGCTTTGGGTCATTGCTATTTGGTACATTTTGTGCAAAAACTATCTAACTCTTAAATTTTTTTTATTCATTAAAAGCGTTATTTTCTGCAAGCTAGACATATTGTTTCCTTCACATCCATTCAAGATGACATATTTAAAAAATAACATTTTAAATAAAATTCTACACTATTATATTGACTAATATTGACACTTTTCTTGTATCTATACTACACTCCAGGAGAAAAGAAAACACACTGACCCGGAAATTGTTAGATTTTTACTGGAAAACCTGGAAAAATCAGGGGAATCTGAAGCCTGATTTGAGTGACCATACTGAATTATTATTGTGAGGGTTTCACCTTCTTAGCTCAATTCATGTCTCTATTTTAGTCTCCTAGAAATTCAAATTTTTCTCTTATCAAAATTGCGCAAAGAGTGACATTCCATATAAGAATAAGATTAATGTAGCTTGTAATATTAACCTGACTTTAACTCTGAAGCTCTTTTTATGTAATTTTCAGTTTAGAAGCATTATTTTTGGCCATTCTCTATATTAAACACTTTTACATGCATTACATGTTTAAAACTATTGGCTTTGCGTGTTTTATTTTTTTTAACATAAATATTTTATTTTTCATATAAAGTGTGCATATTTTCGTGAAACAAGAATTTTTTCCCCATTCATTTAATTATTTTAGCATTTGCGAAAGAATTTAAAAATTATAGCTTTAATTTTCTTTAGTTATAATAAAATATGTTGTTGCATAATTATAATTTATATAAAACAAGATTTTCGTGCTGAAAAACAGTTATAATTTATAGTAAGAATTTGTTGTTTATTTAGGCAGCTTTGTTCATTTTCTTATCTGAGTGAATAAAAATGCAGAAAGGGCAAATTAATGAGGTAAATCATTTGTATATTTATCAATTAATTCATGATTTAAATTACATTTTAAATAATGATCTGTGAATTTATTGTCATTTCATAATGTATTATGTATGGTAATGTATAATGAGAATTGTCTTATTTACATTCATTTAAGAATGTTTTACTTAAACTTAAGGTGTTAAATAATTGCATTCATGCATATGCCACAAATAAAATTGACCATTCACCATAGAACACATGCATTAGATATTTCAGATGTTTGGCAGAATCTTCGACTTTCTAAACTTTAGACTTTATTACTCTGTTATTATTTTATTCTCTTTAATCATAATTTGTTTTTGAAAGTTAACAGTTTGTTTGACTGTCTAAGTACAAAGTAAAAAGGCTTTAAACAAGTATGCAAATCATTCAAATGTTTTCTTTTGAGCAAATTATTACGCAAATATCATTTTTTTAATGATTTTAGTTGATAGGTCATTTAAGATTTTTTTTCTACTCTTATGCCTGAGATAAATGTACGTGGATTTGCTGTTATTTCTCATCGTTGTTTACTGTTCTTTTGACCCAATCTAAAATATTACATATGTAACCCATTTTTCCAAATTTGAGCAATTCTGTTACTTTGCATAAATTGACACTGCAACATTAAATCTAAATAATTTAGAATTCTTAAGTGCACTACATTTTAGAGGATAACATGAACTAAGGAAAAATCCCAAGCAAATGACTATATCAATAATCATATTTTTATTATTAGCTATTTGTACTACTTGCCTAAAATTGGGAATATGAAAAAACAAAGTTTTAATTTAGTCTTTTATATCAAAGTTGAAGACAAGCAAAAACATAAGTGACAGCTTTGCTGATATATTGAGTTTTTCTTTTATATTCTGTCAACTCTTGGAAACTGATGTTAAAAATAATTATGTCCTATTAAAATAACTCTCCTTTTAGTTGTTACTTTTAATAATATGCACTTTAATGATTAGTTTCTCATATCATTTTTATTAATATTTGTATTCCCTGCTTTTAGAAGTTGAGATTTTTTAATTAGTTATGCTTATTATTCACATAATGAATAAATTATTTAAAATAGATAGTATTTATCATCTTGTACTGAAAATTACAGTTTGGGTATCTAGGCCATTGACACATATCAACTGTCTATTAATGTTCAGCAAGAGTGTAAAAACTTTCGTTATGTTTGTTATTGGGAATTGCTGTGCTGCTACTGGTAACATTCAGAGTTAATTACCTTCTTGCTTTTATAATTGTGAACATACATTGTTTTTATGATAAACTTTATTATATTTTGATTAGCTTTAAATGTGATTGGAAAGCAAAATGCTCTGATATATTGAGATTAGAGTGGTCTCCAGCGATTTATGCTTATGTTCATGCTTCAATTCTCTTTATGATGGTGGAAGGAGGAAATACAGAATTACAAGGTGCTATTTCAGAAATGATGGAGTAAGATTTATTTTAGTAATGATTATAGAAATGCTTGTCTTTATCTGTAAATGTAATCTATTTAGAATTCTTGCATCTTACATAGTTTCTTAGATATCTTTAGTTAATAAATTAATAATATTTTCAAATTTCTTTGAAGCTGCCTAATCTTTGTTTTTTTTTAAAGAATTAAAAAACAATTCTAACTATACAAACGTAATTAAAAATGTTAAAATAATTAAAAATGTTTTCTAATTATACAAACAGGTTCTTAGGAAACTCTTAATGACATAAGTAATTTAGAGGAGCATGATTCTGATGATCTTTTTTCTATTTAAAAAACAATTTTTGTTCTCAAATATTGCTTGTTAAAAGTTCAAATAATATCTTAACGCATGTTAATAATTTAAACTGAAAAAAAACATTAAAATATTTTTAGAATTCAATTCTTTTCCGTTTGTTTTTCATGTTCATAAATTACCAGGCTGATATGCCTTCCAATTATACCTTTATAGCTGTGTTATAAATAAAAGAAGTTTGAGGAAAAGTAAATTACTACTATTGTGTATATTTTATGTACTTGCAATGTTATTTATTTCGTCATACCTTTACTAGTTCATCATTGATTATGTGGTCATCAACAATTTATAATTGATAGTAAAATTTAAAAACACTATTATTTAAGTTGGTTAGGGCTATTGTTTAAGAACTGAAATATGTATTATGAAGCAATTATTCAGGCAGTTACAAAAATAAGTGCTTATGTTAATTGCTTTGTTAATTTCCATTCTATGTTAGGTTATTCTTGATTTCCATTAAAGGTCTAGCTTATAAAACAAGACTATATTTAAATATCATTGCGGAAAACTTTTTCTGGTCATAAGTTTTTAAAGTAATATAATTTATCTCATTTTGGAACTTTAGCTCTTTTTTTCTGTAACGTAACATTTAAATTATTACTCTTGAATTTTAAAAATATTAAGCAGTTTATTTAATGTTCTGTTTTAGGAAAGTTCCAAGCTTACAACAACGATTAGATGGTAAATCAATACCTTTAGAAAAGTATGTAGTATGAAAATCTGTCAATTTTGTGTCCCAGAAAGGTCGTCTGATTGTTCCGGCATTGGTAAGTTTAATGACTCAAGACATTTTTTTAATTGGTAAATCCAAAACCAATATCTGATACACATGATGATATTAGTATCTGATACACATGATATTTGTATTTATAAATTAATAATAAATCAAAATAATTAATAAAAAATAAATAATTATAGGTAATTATTTGTATATACAAAAAGTAGTGTGAACTATTCCTCTTGTTATTTATACTTCATTTTTTGAAAGGAAAAAATTAAAGTTAGTTTTTATATCAAATGTTTGAAAATAAAAGAATATAATCTTTGACACAGTTTTTTTTTAATTCTTTTTTCCAAATATCATTTAACCATACTCTTTTGTTATAAACTCTTTATTTCTTTATATTGGTTTTTAAATTACCAGTCAAAAATATTCAATGAGTCTGTTTATATTCAGTTTCAGTATTTTTTAACATATATTCTTCATGTGATGTCAATTTATATAAAAATGTAACAATTATCTTATGTTTATTTTTAGCTTTTATTTTAATTATACCATATTTCATAAATTAAATTTTTTTGTTAAAATCAAATTGAAATATCAAAATTAAAATCTGTTAGTTATTAATTGTAATTGTTAAGATTTTATTGAATTAGATTTAAAAAAAACTTGTTTTGTTTAGTGAAAGCTTATTTATTATTACTTTAGTTATAATCTAATTTTTTATTTTAATATTTGGTACCTTTCAAAAAATGGCAAATTATTTTGTTTTTAAAAATGAAATTGATTGCTTAAGAAAAAAGTGAAAATTAAATATTTTAAAATTAAGTGTAGTATAATGAATTTCTTTGAAAGTATATTTGCCTAAGTTAAAATAATTTTTTGTTTACAAACATTATTTTTAAACTTTTAAGTTTAGCCTAATTAAACTTTGATTATTTTCTGTTACATTCTTAAAATATCAAACAATTTTAAAAAGTTTACATTTTATAAGTTCTACTATCTTTATTCTCGACTATCATTATTTAAATAAAGATTTTTGATATCAATTTTTTTTAAATAAATTGATTATTTACTTATGAGCTCATTGTTGTAAAAAAATTTGTAAATTGAATATTTTGCACACATTCTTTCTTTTAAACTAAGTCATTTATCTAAATGTTGTAAATATTTTCAAATTTCGTTTAATAACAAGTTTTTATTTCTAAACACAAATACATATTAAAAGTATTATTTATTGCATTTCTAAATGTTTAGTATATCATGAGTTTTGTTAGTATATCATAGGTATCACAAGTTTTTCATATCATCTTTGAATTATATCACTTATTTTTTTAGAAGAAAAGAATCTGTGTTAAGCTTTGTAATTAGTTTTTTTTTAAACATTTTATTACCTACTACTTGTTAATTTCTAAAATTATTTTCATAATTTGTTTTTTAATGAGAAGTTTCATATTCTGTATTTTGTGCATTTGGTGTTTATTTATACGTGAAGAAGATGGTGTTTTGGCTAAAGTTTTCAGTTTTTCACCTGCCCAATCTTATACCAAACTACAATTTTTGTGTTGATGAATTTTTTAGCAAATATAATTATAATTTAAATGTAAGTATAATTTTTAAAGATAAGTTTTAATTAAGGAAATATTTACTTTAAACTTCAGTGATTTTAAAACAATATTTAAATTGCAATTTTTATTCTGGTCATGTGATTCATTTTTTATGATTGGCCATGAGAAGCATAAAGAAAATATCAGGTGTTACAACTTTAGAAATTGAAGGAGAATAAATTTATGTTAGAAAATTTGTTAATAAAGACTTTTTGAACTATGATCTAAATTAGCTTTCAAATTTATTTTTGATGTATTTAGAGGAAAAAAAATCCGAAGTCTATACTTTGAAGGGAAATTCATTTAAAAAAACAGTAATTATTTTGGCAGAATTTTTTTTAACAGTAGAATACCATATAAAACTCCCATGTTTGCTAAATGAATGGAGAAATCTTTGACCTCTTCAGAGATTATGGGACAACACAGTTTAAAAAGGCAAAAATTGTGGTGGAGGTGAAAGAAAGGGTTAGGATATTGGCTTTTGTTTATATAAGTAGGTTTTAATCTTCTAGTCCGTGGGCTGAATTCATTTATGTTAAAGTTTGTTCATGTTAATACATTGGGAGTATTTTTTATGTTAACAAAATTATTCAAAATGTTTTAGTTTTTTTAACTTTATAAAATTCGCCAAAAAATAATTGGTTATAATTTTAATAATAGATTTTATCTTGCACTCTTTTTCAAAAAGATTTTGTTCTCCCATCCAAGGAATTATTTTTTCTTAGCAAAGCCTACCAATCACTCATTTTCTTGAATCGTTAATGGCAAAATCATTACAATTGTTGCATTGATGCTAATTTTCTGGATTTAATTTTAGTTTTTTGTAACATATTTTTTTTTTTTTTTTAAAAAAAAGAAGTTTTTTTTACGATCGAACTAGATATAACATTAAATTTTACTGTTTTGTTTATAAATATTTGATTTTTTGTTCAAAATTCATATATGAATCACATATATGAATCACAATTCATTTATAAATCACAATGTCGAAAGTTCATAAATGTTGCTCACATTCCAGAGATGATATTTGCGAAATTGTTTCTCCTTTTACCTTACAAAGCTGGACAAAAATAAGGAATATATAGAAAAATGTTAAATGATGTATAAACTTAGAATATAAAAGAAATTATTTTTATTTGTCTATTTTAAAGAAGAAAAACGAAGCTTTGTTTTTTTGTTCTGCGCTGTTCAGGTACATGTTTTAAGTTGGGCAGCCAGATGACCAAAATTTTAAGCTTAATATTAAAGTAAACAAGGTATCATTTTCAAAGCAAAAAATTTAAGATTTATAAATAAAGACGTTTGACTTATAAATATCAGTTTTTAATAAGTTATAGGCTGTTAAGTGATGGGCTACATCATTTGAAATCTTTAACCGTGGTAAGTGAATCTCAAACTAAGTACAGATTTTTTTTTACAAAATATTCACATTAATAATAGAAAATGAAAAAACAATAATTAAAGCGAACTGTAACAAGACAGGTTGTCTTGCACAAATGTGTAGAGACATTTCAAATTTATTTACAAAATCATTCTCAAGATACACTTATGATATTTTATGTGCGACACCAAAATACATAATTAATTGTTCTGGGCCACTAGAATTTAGCATAATTAAATTATTTTTTTGTTTAAAGTTTTATTTTTTCTATAGTGAAGTGTTATTTTTATTGTAAAATTAATTAGTTTTATGTCAGACACCACTGCCTTTCTTTTCCTTAAATTTTTTTTTCCATCTCTCATTTTGTTTTGTTTTTCTATAAAATAAACCGAAATTCTGATAGAAACCATCTAAATATTGCTTTTGGTTAATTTACAATAATGTATTTCACCTCAGTAGCCTAATATAATTTGTTTAACTATGTTGTTTAAGTTATTTATATTATAACTTAAATTGATCAATGAAGTTTTTATATTGCTTTATTTTTTTTTCATTTATTTTTACGAGGAAAATTACTCAGTTTTAAGTTTTTGAGGAGAAACAATTAAACTTCATTTAGAACATTTTAAATAAAATTTTTTTCTTTGATCTTGAAAAATGTATGCCATTAAAGAAAAAAAATTCAGAACGTTCTGTAGTTATTTATTAATTTATTTTTTGTTAGTGAAGAAAAAAATAATAAATTACTTGCATAACAAACTGCAACAAATAACACCTCCAATTCAATTTTTAGGTAAATGGGATAAAAATAGCTAGTTGTGGCCTATAATTGGCAACTGAAACTGTAGACAGGAGTATTAGAAAGTGACAAAAATTTATTCTAGAATTTATATTAATTTTTTTTTCTTCATAAATTTGGTGCATCTCTAATGCTACAATCGAAGACATATGGTCTTTCTTGTTCGCCGTTATCTGTGCCACAATATTCAAATAAATGGTATATCGGTTAATATCTTCTACTTTGAAGCATCAAGTACAATAGATTGTAAGAACTGTACAGAACGTTTATTTAATTCTATGCAGGCAATAAATGATACCATTAATTTATCATTTTTCCCGTGCAATCTTTTTTCCCCAGAAAAAAACTGTTACAGGCTAATAATACAGTAAAAAGTTTTTGCTTCTTTTTCGTTGGAATGTACAGTGTCATTTTTTTTTCAATAGATTTTTTATGCATATGAAAAGGAAATTTTTCGGCTTCTCCCCCCCCCCTTCTATTTTTCAAAAAAAAAACGGTGTCAGTTTTTTTATTCCAGGATTTTCTTAAGATGGAAAATGTTGTAAAACTCATTCATTCCAACTGGAAATAGTAAACAATTTAAATTTAAAGAACCTTTTTTTTTTATTTTATTTCCAATGAGCTGCACAATGAGCTGCCAATGAGCTGCAATGGGCAGACCTAGTGCGTTCTCCAGAGGTGGTATCCACTCTTTCAGGACCACCACAATGGGTGAGATACCGTTGGTCATGTTAATTTGGACGTCTAGTTTCTGCCACAATAGATGGCAGCAATTTAAAGAACCTATTTAATTGAAAAATAATGTTTATAGGGTTAAGGTTAAAATTAAAGTAATTTTCAGTAATTTTAATGGTTATCATTAACTTAAATTTTTATTGAACTTAAAAAATAACACTGAAGTGAAAAAAGCTGATTTGACATTGACTGATGTTGTCTGAAACTGAAGTAAAAAATTTTAAAATAATTTTAGATCATATTTTATAAGTTAAGAACTGCATAGAGTTTTTTATTCAAATGGCAGCTTCAAAATGCATTTAAGTTTACATTTAATTTACAAGCAAATTCGCAGAGTTTACACAGTTTGTAAGTGAGTAATCATTTTTTGCTTTCGTGCGATTTACATCCGACACCAATAATTTCAAAAGTTTAATTTGATTTTATTATAATCAGTTTTCATAAAACAAATTGTTTTCGATAGGTTATGATGTACTAAGTATTTAATATAAAAATTTGCTGATTATAAACTTAGCTTATGCTTTATGAAATAGTTTTTCTAAGAAATTTATATTACTTTTTTACGTCCGATACCATGTAATTTATTTCACAGTTATAAAATCAAAGTCAATTACCTAATCTAAACTAAGAAACCATGTAGTTAGATTTGAATTTTTTAAATATTTTAATTTCTAATAAGAAAAATATAAACGAAACAAAAAAGAATAAAATTTAAAGAATTTTATCTTGCTTTTTTCTATAAAATATGCCACAAGAAATTTGACAATTTTGCCTTTGCGAATACAGAATGTCTCTTAAAATAATAGTGCTAATACAAAACGAACAACATTATTTAAACATTTGACTAGATAATGGTTTAAAGAAAATTATTTCAATGAATTTTATAAAGAGCACTGTTTGGATAAAATACAGTACTTAGTACATCATAGCTCTAAATTGAAATTTTAATAATTAAAAACAATTATTGATGCGTAATTACCAGTAATTATTTTCTTTTGCTTAATTAAAATACATTAAACAGTACTTATCCAAGGTTTTTTTGGGTCACTCTGTATTTACTATTTTGTGCAAAAACTACTTAACTCTTTAAAAAAATTTCATTAAAAGCAATATATTCTACAAATTTGTTGTTTTTGGGTTCATCTTGAATTAGCATTTTTAATTTACAATACAATAATTTATTAACAAATTTAAAATAAATTCATATTATTTCAAAAGTAAAAACAAATAATTGTAGTAAGTACAGTTCCATTTTATATATTATACGGTGTAACCGAATATTCGATTTGTACTTTGGGTACCAAAAACTATTTTAATTTTTAACAATTAACTAACTAACAATTAACTAAAAAAAATTTTTTATCCCTCTTAGAAAAATATATATATATTTGATTCTTAATATTGCATGATTTCCATTATTTAATGCATGTGAAATATGAAATGCAAGATTGAAATTGTCTGTGAAAATTGTAAAAAATTGAGAATTTTATCTAAAAGTAAAAATATGTTTAAACACCATAACATTGGTATACATTACAAATTAGAAAAATACACTTCATATATTAAATAATTGTTTATTAAAGAAATAGATTTACAGAACTGTTAGTAAAATGACTTATTTTCAACCACAAGGTTGATAAATTTATTAAGAGTTACCAGTATTTATATGTTTAGCATTTTATAAAGAAAAGATTTGGAACAATATAGTAGTAATAAGTTACACTTTATTTTTTCAAAATGTGATTTGTTACATATAACTATTCCTGTTAATTATTTCAAAAGTTACCTTTCAACATGTTATCAGAAGTTCCATTAAACGACATCAAATGTCGAATTTCTCTTTTCACTTACACAAAAAATCCGCAAGCGTTACATAGAGAGAGAAACCACGAAAAACTTACATGATTAGCCCAACGGTAAAGGGAACTTAACCCATGACCCATTTACAGTGATGATTTTTTATTTCAACGTTTTGGTTGGCGCAAGCCGGGAGTCGAACCCAGAAAACCTCATCAGAAAGTGAATCCTTTTTTCACTGATCCATCGTGACTTTTCTTTAAGAAATTCATTTTATTTTATAACCATCTTTGAACAGTCGATTCAATTTTGAATTTACGACTATCAATGTTCAACTACGTAACGTTGTAATTTTTTACCCCAACCAGAAGACAAGGGATCAAGTATTGCGAGAAATTTGCCTTTATGGAGGACTTTTTTTTTTTGATACGTAAGTAAAAAATAGTTAAAATGAAAGCGTAAAATCTAAAAGTAAAGTTTAAAGTAGACAGGGGAAGGTAAAAATCGTAAAGAATAAAAAGGAAATATAGAAAAAAAGTTAAGCATAGTAGAATTTATAGCGTATTGTGTAAAATATAAAGAAACGCGTAAAAGAAATACATTGTAGACTCAAGTTAAACGTGTAATACATAGTAAAAGCGTAAAATAAAGCGTTAAATATAAAATAAAGTATAGAATAATATAAAGCAAAAAATTTTAAAAAATTTAACAAATGAGGAATAAAATAAAATAAATCTTGAAGTATAAAGCAATGCGTAAAGTAGAAAGTATATTATATTTTTAAAACATAATAAAAAGAAAAAGTAAAGTGTAAACTAAAGAAGAGACTAAAATATAATATATAGTAAAACGTACAGCAGAGTTTAAAGTAAAGTATAAAGTAATAGCGTCAAGTAAATTAAACATAAAGTAAAGTATGAAGTAAAATTAAATGTGGAGTATCAATTAAGTCAAAAAATGTAAAGTGAAGAAAACAGCTAAAAAAGTAAAGCGTAAAGTAAAAAGTGGAAAGCATAATGTAAAAATTGTGTACGCTAAAATGTAAGCGTAGAGTAAAATGCATGTCAAGTAGAAAATATAGTAAATCATAGAATATAAATTGTAGTGTAAATTAAAGTATAATGTAAGAACTTTGCCTTAAACTAATGTAAGACAAAGAGTACTAAGTTTAAAATAACGTGCAAAATATAAATTTTAAAGTAAAGAGTAAAATAGAGAGAGAAAAGTAAAGTAAATTAGAAGGTTAAGTAAACCGTGAAATATAAATTGCAGAGTAAGATATAAAGTAAAGTGTAAAACATAAAGTGAAGCGTAAAGTATAAAATAAAACTGAGTGTAAAATATAAAGTAAATCGTAAAAGCACAAATTCAAGCGCAAATTGTAACGTGAAGTCTAAGGAGTAATGTGAATCATATGAAATATAAAAGTAGAGTAAATATTAAAAAAAATATTAAGTTAAGTGTGAAAATAAAATAAATGAGAGTATAAAACGTTAAGTATAAGGTAAAGCATAAAACAAGAAGTATATGACTTCTAATGTTTACTAGAAAGAAAAATAAAACACGTGTAAAGTAAAAGGCGAGTAAAAAAAAAAGTACAACGAAAAAGTAAATTGAAGCATAAAATTAAATGCGTTAAGAGTAAAGCATAATACATTTAATATAGAGAAAAAAGTAAAGTATTTAGTAGAAAATGAAGTTAAGAAAAAGATAAAATAGAAAGTGAAAAGAAATAGAAAGTGTAAAATAAAATTTTCCTCAAAGTATGAATTAGAGTTAGGTGTGAAGCTTAAAGGGCAGCGTAAAACATAGGGCATAAACTAAAGAATAGAAAAAATGTGAAATATTCAGTAAAGAGTGTGTTAATTAAAGTGAAAGAAAAGTAGTGATTAAAAAGCAAAAATAAAGTATAAGAAAAGTAAAGTGTAAACTATAACTCATAAATTAGCAAGTATAGCGCGGAAAAGTATTGCATAGAAAATGTAACAGTATCGTTAAAAAAATACAGCATGAAGAAAAGTAACGCATAAAATATAATAGCACGGAAAAGTAAAGCATAAGAAAATAAAAAGGCGTAAAAGTAACGGCTAAAAAAAGCAAGGCTTAGAAACAGCAAAAAAAGAAGTGCCTAAGAAATAAAAGCGTAGAATCTAGTAACACAAAAATTAACAAAAATAGCAGTATAAGTAATGCAAAAGTATCGCATAAGAAGAGTAGGGGAGAGTGGGGTCAATTGTAACAGGGTACGATTGTAACAGAGCGAAATTTTCGAGTGTCGGGTTCTAGATTTGGTTCCTAGGTGGCGCACAAGGTGTATTTAATAAATCTACATGTACACCCCTGCTGGCAGCCATTTTTATGTACATTTTTATGAGTTACATCATAAAAGATATTTTCACGCTGCATAAGTACTTTTTTTGGAATTAGAATATTATATTGTAACAAAGTAATTTTGTTTAAACCAATAAAATTTATTAACGGAATATGTAAATGGACACCTTAATTAACATTACAAAAAAAAGATTAGTTTTGTTAATTAACTAGCATTGTTTATAACAAATGAAGCTGAAATGGCGTCTTGGGGACGATTGTAACAATAAGTAAAGGGACGATTGTAACAGCTGAAAATAAATAATCTTATGTTTACAAACCATTACTTAACNAATTTTATTTTTTATTTCTTTTTGCTCACGCTGATTTGTTTCTCGTCTTTTTATTATATTTCTCTTTCATTTGTCCATAACCGTTTATTTTTTGTCTTTTCTTTGTGTTTCTTTTATTGGTTTATGGTTTTTTTTAGTATTTGAATTGAGTTTGATTTACATTTCCTAATTTATTATTCCCATGTTCTTCGTCTTGTTTTTTAGTTTTATTTCCATCATTCGTTTTTGCATGTTTCTTGCAATTAATTTTAATTTTTAAATAGTTTAATTTTTCAAAGTTTGCTTTCGATCTTCTGCGAAAGGAATAAATCTTAGCACTTTATGGCAGGTGATTTTAATACATGTTTTAGTATTTGTAGGATTATTTTGCTCAGTAGTCCGAGGAATCAGGGCCCTCTTGGATGATTCAAAAATGGTTAATCGAGTTTGGAAACTGCTGGACATATTTAGATACTGATCTATTGAATCGGATCACATTTGAAGACTCTAAAACTTTTGCTGTAAGTATAGCATTTTCATTCAGTTTCTTTTTTTTTTAAATGCTTTAGAAAACTGCAGACTGTAAATTAAACTATTCACATGCTATTGAACCCCTTTTTACAGCCTTAGGCACAGTAAAATAGTTTACTTCTGAAGATTCTTGTATCGGTTGAAATCTGAGATGATTGTCTGTATTATTCTAGTTCTGATAAAATGTGCTTTTATTCAAAAATAAATCTTACTTGGTTCCGAAAAAAAATACCGTACTCCATAGAGTTTATAAAAGTTGGAAGTGCCCTGCAGCATTTTCGTTTTTTATATTTTAATAAAGGTCAAATTGAGAAAACAAACAATGAATAATTTAGTTTAATGAATAATAGAGTAGATGAATAGCGTAATATTATTAAGAGAAAAGAAAAACATGATAAAAATAAATACGCAAAATGACCCCATTAGAGAAAAAACGCGTAAAGGTTACGTAAAAAGAATGTAACGCATAAGAACTAGTAATTCATAAATAATGCGTAGCTTGAACAACGCTTGAAATAAAATACAACGCGTAAAAGTAAAACTACGTGATAAGAAAAGAACGGGGAAAAGATAGCAACTTGGAAAACAGAGTAACACGAAAAAGAATGTAACAAAAAATAATGTGTGTAAACTAAAGTAAAAGTGACGCATAAAAATTTAAACGTGTAAAAGAAATATGTAAAATATAATATCAACTTAAAGCATAAAGAAAAGTGACGCTTAAATGTAGCAGTAACACATATGAAAAAAAAATGCGTAAAATATATAAGGAAGACTAAAGATGTAGAACAACAGTAAAAATAGAGCAAAAAGTAAATGTAAGATGAAACGAAAAGCTACGTGTATAAAGTGCAAAAGCCCAAGATCGAGAAAACTGAAATGGGCACTGTAGGCCTTGGCCCTCCATGGGCTATCGCACCATCGAGTTCAGTATAAAGCGCAAAAGTACCTCTTAAATAAATTTTAGGCGTAAAGAAAAAGTAAAACATAAGATGTATAATTTAAGAAAATAACTCATAAACGTAAAGCATAAGGAAAAAACATTTAAAAGTAAAGCGTAAAAGTAGAATTTGCGTATGTATAAAGTAAACGCATAAGATATAACGCGTGAAAATAGTTGAAACTCATAGGAAAAGTAAAAGATAAAGTAACGCATACAAAAGTGATTGCATAAAATTAACGACAAAGAAAAATTAATCATAAAGGAATATAACGCATAATATATATTAACGCGTCGAAGTAACCCATAAATGGAACTGACGCGTAAAATTTTACAAGTAACAGAAAAAAGGCGAAGTAATTAATAAGAAAAATGCATAAGAAATATAGCGTAAAATAAACGCATAATAAAAGTAAACTCGTGAAAGCAACGCATTAAGGAAAAAATAAAGAACTGAAGGTAAACCTTGTCCATTCTACTGTGGTCCTAAATTGCGGTAAAAATAAAATTATATATTGTAAAATAAACTGAATATGTATTTTTTTGTTCATAACGAGTTTGATTGTCATAACTTTTTACTTTACTTAAAAGAATTCAATTAACGAATTTAAGATATAAATGTTTTATTGAATCGTTTCGATTATAAATGACATATTATCCAAATTAAAAGAATAGTTAAGCATAAAATACAGCAAAAATTGAATTTTGTTTTGTAAAGCAGTAAATATAGAATCAAGCAAAGCGTGAAACTTCATATATTTTGCGCTTTACACTACATCATTTTTTTAAGTGAAAAGTGAAATATTAAGAAGTTTGTAAAGTAAATGAAGAACGTAGGACAAAAATTAGAAATTATATTTCAGAATAAGAGTTGCTGAAGGTTAAGATAAGTTAAAGTAAAAGCTTAAAGTAATATAAGCATAAATAGAAAGTGTTGCGCGAGGAGTAAGATATTAAGTAAATTTAAAAATGAGGTCAAGCGGAAAGTATAAATGTAAAGCGCAGAGTAAAAGGCGAAAAGTATAAAATTCAAAAAATAGTATAAAATATAGTGTTAAATAAAAAGTAAAATATAGAATTATGTAACGCATAAAATAAGAAAAAAAGGTTAGCCGTCAAATGTTTGCATCACATGTAAGGTAAAGAGTAAAGAAGTTTGTGCAGCAAAGAGTAAAGTAGCACATAAAAATGTAACGCAATAAATATAATAAAATTGAATCGTAAAAGTTAGAAATCGTAATAATAAAATTAAAACACATGTGAAAAGAAAAGAAGTAATAAAATTAAAACACATGTGAGAAGAAAAAGAAACGCATGCAAAGAAAATGCAACAATGTAACGCATAAATAAAAGTAAACATAATACGTAAAGTAAATAGCACGTTAAATAAATGGAATGGATACAAAATTAAGCTCTCAAACTTATGTAGAAAAGAAAAGTAACGCGTGCAATATAATTACACGTAAGATTAACGTGTTCGAAAATTAATGTAAAAGTAGTACATAAGTAAAGTAACGCATAAGGAAAATAAATGTAATGCAAAAGAATAGAGAAAAACGTTTAAAAAAAGCCTCACGTGAAATATAATAACGCGTAGAAATCGTGTGCAACCTGTAAAAGTATTTAAATTAAAGCATAGAGATGGGTAAGTAGTACGTAAAGTAAAAGAAAATGCTTACGAAATTAAACACGCAAATTTACTTAGAAAAGAAAAGTAACGCATGTAATAAAATTACGTGCAAGATTAACGTGTTCGAAAATTAATGTGTCAAAGTAATGCATAAGTAAAGTAACGAATAAGGAAAATAAACGTAATGCAGAAGAATAGAGAAAAATATAATAACGCGTAAAAATCGTGTGCAACCTGTAAAAGTATTTTAAATTAAAGCATAGAGATGGTTAAGTAGTACGTAAAGTAAAAGAAAACGCTTACGAAATTAAACGCGCAAATTTACTTAGAAAAGAAAAGTAACGCATGTAGTATAATTACACGTAAGATTAACGAAAATTAAATTATAAAGTAATTCGTTAAAGTAGTTCGAAAATTAATGCGTAAATGCAACATATAAGAATAGAATGTAATGCTTAAAGAAAAGTATCACGTAAAATATAATAACGCGTAAATGTAAATGAAATATGTATTGTCAAACTTATAAGATATGAAAAGTAAAGTATTTAGTTAAGTAAAAAATATGAGAGGTAAAAACGAACAACATAAAATAAAAAGTAGAAATTATAGCAGAGAATAAATTGTAGTAAAAACTAAAGCTTCAGTAACTAAATATTTAAAGTAAAACGCTCAAAGCAAAATAGAAAGTAAAGTCACGCGCTAAAGTTATTAAAGTAAAATAAAAAGTCGAAAGTATAAAAAATTATGGGATGTAGAAAGTATAGCATAAAGAAGAGCGTAAAGCGTAAAATAAAGTAAAACGCGAACTAAGCAAAGCGTTGCATATTAAGTTACGTATAGAATAATGTAAAGCAAAAGATATAAAATAAAGTAAGGTGTAAAAGATAAGCGTAACATAAAAAAAAAGCATTAAGAAATTTGTGAAGTAAAAAGCAAAGAGCAGCGTAAAATAAGCGAAGCATACAATAAAAAGTATGTAAAGCGCATGTGTAAAATATATATACGTAAGTGTCAAATATACAGAAATGTAAAAAGTAAAACGTAAAATATAAATTAAAGTATAAATAATGTAAAAAGTCATTCAAGAAAAGTAAAATAAGGTAAAAAGTGTATTAATTAAAGCGTAAAAAAAAGTTTCAAAGTAAAATAAATGTAAACAAATGAGTAAAATTAAGACTAAAGTTAAGTGTTAAATAAATTAAAAGTGCGTAAAAGAACATAAATTATAATTTAATATTCAGTGAATTATAAAGTAAACGAAAGAGTAAAATAAAAATAAAGCTTATAATGTACAGTAGATGGAAAAGTAAAAAAAGCATGAAAAATAAAGTAAAGTAGAAAATGAAAAGTTTGCAATGTAAATCAAATCTAATGCGTAATATAGATTGAAAATAAGGCAAAAAGTAAAGTAAATTATAGACTACAGTAAAAATGAATTTAAAGCGTGAAATAAAAAGTAAAGCGCAAAAGTAACGTACAAAGGAAGGAACCACATCAAGAAAAAAAAAGTTTGGTGTAAGTAAGGAATCGAAAATGTAAAAGTAGGGGAAAACCAAAAGTAACGCATAAAATGAGAAAAGCATAAAGAAAAGTAAACAATAAATTTTAAAGTAAATGTGTACATTAAAGCATAAAGCAAAGGAACGTGAAAAAACGGGAATAAAGTATAAAAAAGTAACGCGTTAAAGCTACCTATTAGAAAAAAAAAGGAGTGCATAAAAGAAACGGATAAGAAAAGAAGCCTCTTAAAAGTAATACATAAGAAAAAACGCATTAAGAAAAAAATTGCGCTAAATATGCAAAAATAAAGCATATAAAGCCAAAACGTAAAGCATTAAAATAGAGTCTAAAAGTAACACTTAATTAAAAGAAAAAAAGTAAGGCATAAAAAGAGTAAAATCGCGTAAATGTAACGCGTAAAATAAAATAAATGGAATAAGAAAAGTTACGCATAACAAAGTTAACGTGTAAACAAAAAGTATTGCGTAAAAGAAACGCATAAAAATAGTAAAAATAGTGACTGCACAAAAGTGAAATTAAAAGAAAAATAAAACATAAATAAAAGCATTAGGAAAATTACGCGTAAAAATAACATATATATTGAACTAGCGTGTTAAATATAATAGCACGAAAATTTTTCAAATAAAGCAAAAAGTAATTAGTGCAAAAAATAAATGACTGCTTTATAAAAGTAAGAGTAATGCATAATGAAAAGTAACTCGTATTTTACAATGCGTAAATTGATCTCGCTTGATGCGCAAATATAATGCATGAGAAAGATATTGCGTAAAATATAATGTCGTATAGAAGAAATAACAACACAAAAAGCCTGTAAAGGTAACGCAAAAGAAGCGTTAATACGTAAAATATAACGTGCAGCTATAAATATAACGCATTCAAACAAACGTGTAAGAATGGTAAAGTATAAAAGAGGTAAATAAAGAGCATTATAAAATATAACGCATAAAGAAGAGTGACGCGTAAGAAATTAAAATTGTAGAAAGTAAAGTAAAAAAAGCAAGTTTAAATGTGAAGCTTAAGAAAAAGTTAGACTTAGAATAAAGGCGTAAAATATAAAAATGCGTAAATATATAATGCATAAAAGGAAATATAAAGTATAAGGAAAGTAAAGGCATCAAAGTAGCGCATAAAATTACATGATCACGTTTGAAAGTTAATGCACTTTCCCGTTCCATGCTCAAGTTAACCACGTTCAGAAGCTCACTTAAGGCTGAATAGTTAAGCTCTTCTGGTTTCGGCAACTCTTCTTGAAAAGATCTTGCCTTGAAAACACTACTTTTGCAGGTGGAGGAGAGGCTAATACCCTTTTCTCCGTTACTACCAATACCACTCTTCTCGACAGTATGTCTTAACCACGGAAACTGTGGAATAACGAAAGAAATTTACTATTACAATACAAAGTAACATAATGGCAAAAATATGACAACAATTAATATAAAAATTTTACTTTAGTTACTTTTTATTAAATAATTAAAAAATTTTCTCCCATATTATAAAACTAAAATTAATTAATTGAATTTTATTAATGAATTAATATTTGAAAAAAAGGAACTGTATTAACACCATGCATTATTTTTATTTAGAATAAAATAATTTATTGAAAAATGTCCACGTACATTAAAAGAAGGGGGGGGACAATTTTTTACTGAATTATAAGTCTATAACAATTTTTCCTGTAAAAAAAAAAAAAAAAAGATTGCACAGGAAAAATAATAGCTTTATTTACCGCCTGCATAAAATTAAATGATCCTTTTGTACAGTTCTTACAAACTATTATATTTGATGTTTCAAAGCAGACAATATTATCAGATGTACCTTTAACTTGCATTTGGTGGCATAGCTAACGGTGAACGAGAAAGAGCATATGTCCCTGGTTGTATCATTAGAGAAGAGCCAAATTTATGAAGAAAAAATTCTCTACAAATTCTAGAATAAATTTTTATCCCTTTTTAACATCCCCTCTCCAGTTTCATCTGCCAATTACAGGCCTAATAGCTACTAACAATTTGTATCTCATTTACCTAATAGTTGAATAGGATGTGTGTTATTGTGGTATTGAGTTTATTATTTTTTTAAAATATAAATTTGCTTTACTCAAAATAATAAATAAATAACTACAGAATGTTCTGAATTTCTCTCTTTCTAAATACATACATTTTTCAAGCTCTAAGCAAAATGATTGATTTAAAATGTTCTAAATAAAGTTAAATTGTTTCTCAAAAAATTGAAACTGAGTTGCTTACCTCACATAAATAAACAAAATAAAAGTAAATTAAAAAAATATATATAAAAACTTCACTGATCAATTTTAAGTCATAATATAAATAACTTAAAGCACAGCATAGTTAAACAAATTTTAATATGTTACTGCAGTGAAATACATTATTGTAAACTAACCTAAATGAATATTTAGATGGATTCTATTCATATTTGATTTTAAAAAGAGAAAGCAAAATAAGAGATGAAAATAAGTAAAAACAAATGTAATAAAAAGAAAAGCAGTGGTATCTGATGCAAAAACAATTATTAATTTACAATAAAAATACTTATTATCAAAATTCTGCTTTAAACAGAAAAAATAATTTAATTATGTTAAATCTTGCACAGTACGATTAATTATGTATCTTGGTATCATGCTTAAAATATCAATAAGTGCATGAGAATTTCTTTTGTAAATCAAAATGTGAAATGTTTCTACACATTTGTGCCTGTTAATAACCTGTTTTGTTACAGTTCACTTCGATTATTATTTCTTTTATTTCCATTATTAGTGTGAATTTTTAAAAATAAAAAAACATTTCAAATGATGTTGCCTTTCATTTAATAATCTGTAACTTGATCAAAATTTATATTAAGGTATAAGTCATTATTTCTAAATCTTCAATTTTTTACTTTGAAAATGATACCTTATTTGTTTAATATTAAGTTTAAAATTTTGGTCATCTGGTTGCCCAACTCGAAACCTGTACCTGTACAGTGCAGAATAAAAATACAAGGTTTCGTTTTCCTTCTTTCTAATAAACAAATATAATTAATAAAAATTTATATTCTAAGTTTATACATCATTTAAAATGTTTTTCATACTTTCTTTGTTTCTTGCCAGCTTTTTAGGGTAAAAGGAGAAACAGTTTCGGAAATATATCTGAAATGTATGCGAAACATTTACAAACTGTCGACATTGTGATTAATACACAATTCAAAAATCAAATATTTACCAACAACAGAAACATTTAATGTTGAAATCTAGTTCATATAAGAACCTTTTTCTTTTCAATAAAACATGCTATAAGAGGTTAAAATGAAATTCAGAAAATTAGCATCAATGCAACAATTGTAACAATTTTGCTATTAGCAATTCAAAGAAATGAGTGATTGGTTGGCTTTGCCAAGAAAAAATAATTCATTGGATGAGAAGACAAAAGCTTTCAGAAAAGAGTACAAGATAAAATCTATTATTAAATTATAACCAACTAGTTTTTTAAAAGTTAAAAACACTAAAACATTTTGTTAAAAGAGAAAAATACCACCAAAGCATTGGAACAAACTTGAATGAATTCAGCCTGGGAATCACAAATATCCTTCCACCTCTATTACAATTTTTGCCTTTCCTAAACTGCTTCATCTCCAAAGAGGTCAAAGATTTTGCCATTCATTTAGCAACAGTTTCATATGGCATTGTGGTTTATCAGGGAAAGAATGCAAGAAAAGTATAACTAAGTTGATGATATTTCAACTGCTTGATTTCAGTCTAAATAAAGAGGATATAACAGATGGTAAAATAATTCCAGCTTTTCTTTAAAATTCCTTGATTTTTCAAGGTTTTTATCAACATTTCACTGACTTTCCCAGATTTTTTCCAGTAAAAAAAATTCCCTGATAATTCCAGGTTTTCCAGGTGGGTGGCCACCCTGTTTTTCCAACAAAAAGAAAAGAAAAGAAAAAAAGATACATCCTTCATTTACATACATAAATTTAACTTAATATTTTGGAGAACTTTTTGTTGAATTACAATATTCTTAATATCAATAAATGTAAGAAATTTTCCTTAGTGGAAATAGTTAGTGTGAATCATCGTTTTGAAATTTGTGCTCGTAGAATACTTACAAATTGAGAATCGTGAAATCGCCACTCGGTCTCTGCAATGATATGTCTGTCATTGGGAAATAGTTCAAGAACATTCCATAAGAACCATTTTGAGTTATGTGAGAATCAGAAATCAGCAATTCAGTGCAGCTTTCAGTTGAATATTCACCTTCTGCGTCTAAATGCAGTCCATACCTTTCATTGTGCTCAATATTTGAAGATTGTAAGTGTAATGAGCTTAAAGATTTCATTTGGATACCATCTTTCTACAAATTATTAGAAATTATTATTATCAATTAGAAATCAATTAGGTTATTAGAAATCAGAACATAATTGAAAAAAAAAAAAGATTATGTAGAGAAAATGAAAATTTAATAATAATTGATAAAATAAAACTCATCAATTTTCTCAACACCTATTTAGAAATTAAAGAATGTAAATTTGAGGTAGTTGACAATTTCGTTTACTTGGGGTCTGTAATCAACAGGAGGAACAATATTACGATGGAAATACAAAGAAGAATAACTAAAGCCAGTAAATAATATATGAAATTCAAAAATAATTCAAATCTACTGTAATTCATAGAAAAACATAAGTTTTATTATATAAATCTCTTCTAAGATCAAATTTATCATATGCTTGTGAAATTTTTAAAGAACATTTTATATTTTAATAAAATATCACTCTGAGTGGGGATATTGTTAGACAAATCCATTTTAAAAATTAGATTTTTCGGCTACCTAAATTTATGACTTTCCTTGAATTTTTGAAAAAATAGTGAAAATCATGACTTTTCAGGTGCGCAGATACCTTGCTTGTAATAAAAAATAGGATACACAGAATACATGTTCTACATTGATGGAAAAAAAATAACTATGTATCTGCTGATTTTTTTATCTCATCAAAATGCTTGATGTCACATTTTTTATTACCCTCTGCTTCCCCCCTAGTCACAAACTATCCCTTTTTCTCATCTTAAAGCACATCTACTGCTAAACATCCACATTTTCAACAAAAAGTTTTCTTTAATAATAGGTAAGTAAGAAATGTAAGTATCGAAAATATGATACAAATTTAAAATGAATTATATCTTAATCCAGTCACCATTTATAAATACCTGCAACATTGGAGAAATGAAATAACCGAGATTTTATCAGTAACATATTTCAGGTTACAAATTGAGTTTTGATACATCATGCATAATCATGTAAATCAAAAAGAGAAATTCAAAATTGGAAATATTATAAGCACTTACAGTTTGCAGGGGTCTGTCTAGGTTTTTATGAGAGGTACCTATTTTGTGAAAATGTAGGCATAATTTGTGAAAATTAAAAATTATATTAAAAAATCAACACAAAAATAGGGTGGTAAATATAAAAGATATTTCCAAATACTGTGACTACAAATAAAAATCATTTATGACTGGTAAATTTTTATAAATTTTTCCCCATATATTCAAAGATAATTTTGCTTTATTAAAATTTTGGGTTTAAAATTGCATCTAACTTTAAAAATCCATAACATATATTGTCCATTTTTAAATTTCAACTTGAATTTTTTTAAAAAAAAAACATGCATTTAACAGTACTTTCACTAAAAGTTATTTTCATTATGAGAATATTTCTCACTGGGTCACATAGAAAAAAGTTTCAGAGAAAAAATGCTTCATAAAAAAATAAATGTCAGTTTAAATTTAGAACAAAGTTTAGAATAATGTTCGAATTTCAACCTCCTATAAAGCTTACAGAGTCTAGTCATTTAATTTTTTAAAGAAAAAAAAAAGAAAAAAAAACTCGGTGAAAAAAAAAACCGCTATAACATGGCGTAAGCAACCGGTTAGGCTTTCCACACCGCACTATCTGACCAAGCACGTGTACCTATTCGTATATGCTTAATTAACCTGGGATTTATTTTTTCTTATGGGGTTGCAAAAACAGAATTTCAAAAGGCGGGGAGGAGAATCTTGGAACTTGCTTTTTTAGACGCATTTTGTGAAACTACCATTTTTCCTTAAGTTGAATTTGTGAAGGTACCGCTAAATGGTAATAAATTTGCCCTGAACAGACCCCTGGTTTGTGAAGTAAAAATTATGAATATATTTCTTAATCTCTAAATGAGATTTTTTTAAAGGAATTATTTATAATTACTTAAAATATAAACACTCAAAATAGCACCATCTGTTGAGGAATAAGAGAAGTATTTTTGCCATCATCAATTATTTTATCGGCAAAAATTTCTCCAATAAGTACGAAGAAATTTGAGAATCCTAATTTTTTCGGGCTTCCTGCGAGTTGCCTCACTAATACTAACATTTTTCTAACATAGACGATATTTTTAAAAATAACAAATATACATGTTACTAATTTAAAGTAACAGAAGCATCAACTTCAAAAAAATAATAATAAAAAAAAAATAAACTTTTCAGTTAAAATAATATAATTTTTTTATTTGAATACGTAACATTTTTTAAAAATTCTAATATTATGGCTGATAATTATTTCCTTTTTTGCATTTTGTAAATCATCATCACATTAAAAAATAATTAAAAAAATCAAGAAATCCGTAGCATTAGTATTTGGGGGGGGGAACGACGGCGAAATCACGCGTGACAGACTCTTCGAAAAGGAGTTACTAAATACGTGCTTTCATTTCGAGATTCAGGTGTTGTTATAAACAATATCGTATTAAATATATAGAACTTAAAAACTTTGTGTACAATAGTAAAAACTACAAAGAATAGAATGAAAATTTCTGCAGAAAAGAAAACCCAAATTTTTTACTTCCCAAAGGAAAAATTCTTCCCCAAGAACTCGGCTACATTCTGCGACAATGTCGACACGATTCTGTCACAGGGCTCGAGAATACACAGGTAACAGGAGATAGTCCGAAAATACAGGATTCTTCGTTAAAAACCAGGAAACTTGGCAGGTATGTGTATCCAATTTTAAACAAAACCATGACAAAAGAAATCCAAGTTACCTTAGTGACAAACAATGGTGTCTTGCAAGACTGCTTCCGCACCTCCCAGCAGCAATATTCCATGATCAGAAGCATTACTGTCAACAATGCATCCCTTCATGTGAAGTTTTCCATGGTGGACAACTCAGCAGATCCTTCTTCACTCTTAATAAGACATTCTCAATTTCTATAATTCTGGTGCAACAGTTTAAGAAGACATCACTGTTGCCTGTTGCTTCAAGCACAATCTCCTTACAGGAGTCAACTCCAAAAATATTTAATGAAAACGATACAAGGAAAAATTGAATGATGTCTGAAAATGTTAAATGAATTACAAAGGTGCGAAGTCAAATCCTTCAACAAAAAATAAGCACCTTTTAAGAACTCAAAAGATTTTTTTTAAGCACTATATACATTAACAAAATGCAAAATAATTTTCAAAGACTTCACATGATCATAATAAAAATAAGTAGTTTCTGACAAAGAACTCTTTTCTTGACTATATTAGCCATTATAAAATGATCAGGATATTTTTCGGTTCGTTATCAGAGGGTGGAAAATGAAGCCGGAAATTGAGAATATCTAGCAAATTGCACATGAGAGTGCTATAATCTCACTGAGTCCAGCTCAGTAGACGCACATGCGGACTCGCAAGTATTTCATCAAACATGTAAAATGATTCGCGCTTTCTTTGGCTATGGATCGACAGTACAGCGAAATGGATTGTGGTTGAATGAATTGTGAGAACATTGAATAGAACAATTTGAAAAGCACGCTTTTGCGTAATGCGCAGCGAAAATCGACATAGTAAAGAAGAAAAA
>NC_092212.1:90807055-90824574 GCF_043381705.1 Parasteatoda tepidariorum
AATACACGAGAAAGATATTGCGTAAAGTATGTCCTGTAGAAGAAATTGTGACACAAAGAAACATGTAAAAGTAACGCACAAGAAACATTAACACGTAATATATAATAATGCACAAATATAAAAATAACGCATAAGAAAAGTAAACGCGTAAGTATAGTAAAGTATAAAGGAGGTAAATAAAACATGAGGAAAAATAACGCGAAAACTTAAAATTAATGAATATGAAAAATGAAAGTAGCCCATAAAAGAGTAACTGCACAAACGTAAATAAAGGAAAGTAAGGTACAAAAAGTAAAATAAAATATTAGTAAATAAAAACACAAAAAAGTAATGCATGAGAAAATTAAACGCGTAAAGGAATAAATACAGAAAAATATAGTAAAATAAAGAGCTAATTAAAAAATGTGAATTAATGTATGAAGAAATTTAACTCGTAAAAGTAACGTAAAAAGGAAATAAACACGTAAATGTTACGCATATGATAAGTAAAGTAAAAGTTATAAAACTAAGTAAAATGTGTGTAATTTAAAACATAAAAAAAGTAAAGCGTAAAAATAGATTTTGAAGAATTGCAAAAAATTTTGATCTTTTATCCAACATCATTTTTATTTTACTGAATAATGCAAGTAGAAATCGCAAAATTTGACAGTTTAAATTACGTCTACATATTATTATTAAGGCACATAGCCCCAGAGTTCTGTTTATTTTTTTTTTGGAAATGCAGAGAATCTATGAAAAAGAAATTGGGTTAACAATGTTAAATAATCAAATATTTATAATGATGATTTCAGGTGACATACGTTTATTAACTATTTTAAAAGCAAATGTTGTAACCTATTTTGTAAGGTGGACATTTGTTGTTTCACAATTCGTTTCTTTCATGTTGAGGCATTGTGGTCCCTTTTTTTTTAAAAAAAAAACGTGGCCTTCAAATAAAAATGGAAAATTTTAAACAATTAAAAAAAATCTATTTTTGTTCATAAATTAAGACAATTTCTTTTGAGCTTTTTTATCAAAAATATAACAGACGTTACAAGGTTCATTTATGAAATAAAGAAAAATGTTGAGAATCAAGCAAATAATAAAATAATTATAAGAATGCTGTAAACAATTTGTAGTAATTCCCAAAATTTATAATAAAACATTCGTTTTCGATTAAAAGAGTAGAGATTGGCAGACAATTGTTGAATCGCAAATTGTTATATTTAGTTCCCCTTACGACTAGAAGCGACCGTTAATTTTGCCCTATACAGTTCAGAATTGATAAAATTAAACTGGAAACTTTAAAATGTTTTGTTCTAAACAAAGTAATTCGGAAAATTAAAAGTAGTATATTTTATTTTTATTTTGTGATAATATTTAAAGTTTGCCCCTTTTTTAATGTAGTCTTGTATACGTATGATCTTCCAAATATGTATTCCTTTTGTGTGTGTGTGTGTGTCTTTTATTTTTCGTTAAGTTCAGAATTTTTTATTGCAGGATCCAAAGACAGGTAGACTTGTAGATTAGAGACCGGTACCGACGAGTTGCAAAACTGTTTGACCGGCAATTCACTGTTCTTTCTATGTATACCATCCTCGTCATCATAGTTTCGTCTTCATTGTTCCTGTTTAGGTAGATCAACATGATATAGATGAAATTCCAGTGACTGAAAGAGTCACGTGATCTGAGTTATGACTGATGAAATAAGCAAGATCATCTTCCATGTACGTTAAAGATAAAACTGTAAAGGCTGACTAAGTTATCTTACTTTAAGGAAAAGTTATTATTTTACAGATTATCCTCGCGAATGTAATTAAAATGCATTGTGTGTGTGTTTTTTTTTTCATTTATCCCTAACACATAAATTATGGCGTTAAAAAATATTATCGCAAATATTTAATCTTGAAACTAAAATTGCAAAAATATAGATTTACCTATATTTATAAATTGGTTAATAGTGACAAAAGTACTCCTTTTTTAACTTATATTTTTTATGAGAAGATTTAAAAAGCTTAGTTTAAAACGCCGAACGCCAAATTTTAACTTAAAATTTCGGCCCCAATTATGAAGTTACTGTTAATTAAAAAAACTCATAAAGGTAATGCATATGTAAAATAAGTGCGTAAGGGAAACACATAAGAAAATCAAAAGTTTCAAAAATTAATGGATGAATATAAATGAAATGAATAATTACTATAAATAAGTATAAGCTACGCATAAAAGCGAAGAAATTCATTTGAAAAATAAACGCGCAAAAATAACTTATATGAATAGTATAAGTAACGCGTAAAAATATAAGTAAACGTGTAAGATATTCATAAATAACTACTGCGTAAAAGCTACGTACAAATAATGGTAAATGTGTGTTATAACTAATATAAAAATCTAGTTTCATTAGTAAAAGTGAAGTATAAAGACTTAAAGCTTTTATAATTTTTATTTTGAACTTTAAGTAAACTATTATAAGTAATGAGTAAAAAAATGCAGCGTATAAGTAATAGTAAATAAGAAGTGATAAAAATTATTAATGCATAAATACCTCATTTTATTAATAAGTCAACTCCTTATCATATGATCAATACTCTAGCCAAATAATTTTTAATCAGTATACGAATAGACTTTATCGATTGATCCTATTATAATCGGCTGATATGTTTGATCATTGCTCGAGTATATTCTCTTTTAATCTGTACTCGAAACTCGCCTTATTTTAATGAATATTCTAAGTCACTTTTCGAAACGCCCCCTTATATGACCTGAGTATTTTATCCCTCTAAGCTAATTTTCATCGGTTCTCAAAACCGCGATTAATTGATCAAAACGTGAGCCCTGTATTATTCAACAATACTCGAACTCTCATATCATCGGTATTCGAACATTCATTTAATAATTTATCGATGTTGCAAGCATTTGAACACTTTTTTAAACAAATCTTTGTTAAATGTTCGAACATACTTTATTATTAACAATCAAACCTCCAAGTTCGGAATAAATAGCAAATCCGCTATGATTTGAAACCTATCTTTTAAATACTTTTCTAACGTATACTCTTACGTACAGTACACGACTGGTTTCATTTCTCTCTTTGAGCAGAAGCTACGATTTCTCTCATCATGACGTCATGCTGCACACAGATCTGGGAGATCGCTAGCAAAGATATTATGAAAACTTAGTATCATTCTTTCTGTAAAAATAAGTTTGATTTTTTCTTGATATTAGCTTCCAAACTTTATGCAATTAACATATTATTTCCCTTCAAAAGCATAGTTTAAAAAAATTTTCTTGGCCAAAATATTAAATACCATTTTTAACTAATAAAAATATTTTACTAGTTGTCGTAAATAATGACACTATGAATAGTTTATTTTAAAATTTTCAGTTTTAACTTTTATTATTAAACAAAATTAAAGCATATATCGACACGTTTTAGTTACGTATTCTTCGATAACAATTTGTATAGATGGCTTAAATTTAGAATTATAGACTTTGCTGCTAATGGCAATTTGTTCATACGTAATCATTAGGAAACATCAACATTTAGGCGCTAATTACTGAAGCAAAATAATAATTTAGGTTCATAATAGTATTAGAAATTTTACAATTGCTTATATATATTTAAATTTTAGAGAACATTATCAAAAGAAATCATAAATATCTAGAATAAGAACATTAAATTTTTTTTTATAAAATCAGGAGAATTTTAACTATTAATTATTTATACTATTCCTTTAATTTTCTTTGACTTAAATCCATTTTCTTGCCCGCCATTCTTTTTGAAGTAACGAGTCGGTTTCTATTTAGAAGGCAAATTCTTATAAAAGTTCTTCAACGTATTACAGATTTATATTAACTAGGCCATTTCGTTTGCCACGTTGAATCCGTTCTTTATATAGTTGTTCATTTATTTTAGGGAATACGTGGAAAATTATATTTTTTCCTTTAGTGTTTCTATCAGAATTTTTGCAAGTTGCAATCGCGTAAACTAGCATTTCGTTAATAATTTTAGATTTTTAGTAATTCACTTCATAAAAACAGGTGAAAATCACTATAGAATACACGAATGTCTTGAATTACTTCGCAAAAAGGAATGCTCCAATGTTAGTTAGACCGAACACTCCGTTCTTGAAGTAAAAGTTCAATCTTTGCGCCGCCGTGACGTCACAAGGAGAAAATTGGAGGCTTGGTGCGGTGAGAGTTTCTTCCAAACAGTGAACCTTTCTTTCTATTCTCTCTTTAACCCTGACTCGAACCTACTTTATTTTAATATTGATTTTCAAACCTTCTATTGTTAGTACTGGAACCCACATAGTTTTGATCAATACTCAAAATCGCCATATTATTATAGATTCTCGATCTGACTCTCAGTTTTTTGGTACTTGAACCTATTATCACTTGATCTAAAATCGAATCTACTATTTCTATGTCAGTTCTCAAATACTCCTTTTTTTTTATTGGTGATCGAACTTGCAATTGTTGATTAGTCATCGAGCGAACACTGTCACGATAACCTTACCATTTGATCAACATTTAAGTTTACTATCATTTGATTATTATTCAGTATCTATCATTTCAACACGTTTTAGTTCTCGTACCCATTAACAATGTTTTGGTATTTAAAACTTTCTATCATTTGATCAGCATTCGAGCCTACTATCTTTTGAACATATTTCTGAACACTTTTTCCAACTTAGTTAAAGTCCATATCACTATATTTTTATCCGTACTTAGAGCTCGCTATCATTTAATCAATAATCGAACCTTCTATTTTCCATCAGTACTCGAAACCAATATCCCCAACAGTAATTTTTTTTACTATCATTTGAACTTTACTCTATCCTACTATCAATTATTTCTTCCAATTTTTCATTTATTATAGTAATAATCGTACCAATTTGGTCAAAATAATTTTCAGCATTAAATTCCAGATTCTGCGTTATTTACTTCTCAGCGGACACTTCTGTTTAGCTGTTTTTACCCAGGGCAGGGGCGGACCCAGAAATTTTTCCTGGGGAGCGAGGGTCATAGACTCAAATACCCTCCCTCAATTAATTTTTTTATAAAAAAAATTTTAAATATTTTTTTTTGAAAAAAAAAACTGAGGTTTTTAATGTTAGTCTTCTCATTTATTTTTTTCATAATGAACAATACATAAATAATTCAAGTATTCAAAATCTTTAAATAATAAATGTAATGCGTTTTTTTAGAAACTTTGGCAAATACAACCTTTCGTTAAACCTAATGAAGAGCGCTTCAACATTATTAATGTTTACAATGAAACAATGACTAGTTTCGTTTTAATCTTTTGGATCATGATTAGATGGAGAAAAAAAAAATCGATTTTTCCGTCCAACCTAGGTGTATATGCCCCCTTAAATAATTTTTAAAGCATTTTATTTCTTTTGTAAACTGTTAAAAAAATTATTATTATTTTCAATTTGGCGGCCCGCTGGATCCGCCATTGATGACCCAGGGTTTCCACTTGATTTTGTTATGGTTTTGAAAGATGACTCCCACACGAAATAACATTTTGCTGACTTAATTTGTGAGCCTTTATGAGCATTTTTTAAGAAAGGAATTTTACTTTTAAATTTTATTCTAAGAATGTAAAACAATGATACATTATTTGCAGGGGGGGGGGATTTCCATTTTTGACCGAATCATAAATTAGCGACAGCAATTCTTCTTAAATCTTATTGGTGATGAAGCTATAAGTTATAAATAACATAGTTGCAGGGCTGATTGTGCTCCGGAAAAAATCCGGATTTTTCGCTAACAGTGATCCGGAAGTTTCCGGAGATCGAAGGTCGAGACATTTCAAAAAATCATTGATCACGAAAGTTTACGGAAATCAAATTTTCAAAGGTGAGATTTAAAAAGTTTATTTTGTTTGCAAGGGAGAGAGCCAGATACATTTTTTATTAGTAAATAGTTATCATAATCATAAACTAAGGAAAGAAAGATATATTTGTTAATTTTAGTTACTTCTCCAGGTCATCATAGGTATGTGTAAATGGTATAGTTATGTGTAAAATTTTTAATATATATTGTAAGTAAACTAAGAAATATTGAGAAAAAGGGAAAAAAACTTTTTCTAATTTTTTTCAATTTAAACTGTTTTTTTGTTGTTTTTTTTACTCAAGAAATTTTCCGGAATTTTGACTTGGGCTCACAATCACCGCCTGTAGTTGTCAACTTTTCCTATTTCCCCTGGAAGATTTAACTTTTATATTTTAAGCAAAATTTAAACTTTGATATTTTATTCAGTGTTTAATATATTTGATTTAAAATGTTCTTGTTGGCCATTATACCTTATCAATGCAACCATCTATATAACAGGACTGATTGTGCTCCTGAAAAATTCCGGATTTTTCGCTAACAGTGATCCGGAGTTAGAAGATCCAGACGTTTCAAAAGATCAAATTTTCAAAGGTGGAACTTAAAAACGCAGTTTATTTTATTTGTTTGTAAGGAAGAGCCAGAGAGATACATTATAAGCTTATATTCATGATTAATATTCATCTTTTATCAGTGAATAGTTGTTATAATCATAAACTCAGCGAATTTATTTGTAGCTTTAAGCTAAGAATTTTTTAAATTGGGTTAATCATGAACACAGAAGTTTAAGTTTCTGGCCAATTCCCTCCTTATAGGAGATAAAAATTTAGAGCTCCCCCCCCCAACTAAAAAATTTATAATAATAAAATAGGCTATATGCAACATTTTAGATTTTTACATTCATGACTAATTCCAAGAGTTTTTCATGAATTAGCGAAGTTACTATTTTCTCGGACAAAAACGCAACAATAAATTTAATAAACCATTATAATAACATTCATTGAAATGATAGGTACAATAACCAAAACTGTTATACTCTGCATCTTCATATGTATAGATTTTTAATTTAAAAAAACAGAGTAAAGAAAGTGTGAAAGTAGTTGAAAAAAAATAAAAAAGCAAAAAAAAATTTTTTTTTCCCAGCAGACTTATATTTTAAAGATACTTTTCTTGTTTGTACATCAGAAAGGAAAGAAATAATCCTGATTTTTCTGTTCTCATTTCGAAATTAAAAAAAAATCGCCAATGACTGGCTTGTTGCAGATAGAATCTCAAACTAATAAAATAAAAAATGATAAAAATTCTGAAATCACAGAAGTTTAAAAAATAATTCGCTCTAGAAATGATATTTTTTCTTTCATTCTTTGAAAGAATACCATAATTTTTAAATAACAGGATTCAAATTCAGATATTCGAAACACCATGAAATTGGGTAGGGGGTATATTCCAATTTAAAAATTAGATTTTTCGGTGACCTAAATCGATGACTTTCCATGATTCTTTAAAAAATTAGTTAAAATCATGACAAATTTTGTTCAAAACTGAAATTCATAACTCTCCAGGTGTGCATATACCCTGTTTATGATTTTTTAAAAAAATAAATAAATAAATAAATCTTAATCTCAAAAAGGATGTGTTAGGAAATGCAGATAGCTGTTGACATTTAATAAAAATTCAAAATTTCTTAAAAGTTATTAAAATAACAAATTCGTTTTTATAGTCTAAGTATTTATTGGTAAGTTGAATGAATAATGATAAATAATCATTGTACATTTCAATAAATAAAAACTTCATCATACATTATTCCAGAATATTTTAGTATATATTTTCTTATTAAATTATTGTCAAAACATGCTCAAAATTTCATATAAAATTCTGTCAAAAATAAATGCCTTTACATAACAAAATCCATGTTTTCATAAGAAACATTGATTACACTATCATAATCTAATGTATAAAATAATTAAAAGTAAGAATTTTTTTTAATTTTAATAATACGTAGATAAGTTTCATGTAAATTTCGATTAATATAATTCATAAGTCACAAAATATACATGATGTAAGATATTTATACTATGATATTATAATTTAATTAACAATTTCATTTTATACATACAATTTTATCATCTTCATATCATTACATACAATTTTAAGATTTAACTAGCAACATGGGTGCAAGTTGGAAAAAAAGGCCAAGACTGAAAATTTTTTGATTGAAATACCTAACATACGCAATACCCACTCGACATATGCAAACTATCTAAGAAAGCTTTACCATAATACATCAAGTTTAAATACGGTACAAAAAATATTTATTCATCTGTCTTTTGATAAAATAACAACAGCACATAAGAAAGTAGACCAATAACGCAGACCTAAAAAATATTTTTAAGGACAGAAAAAAAATATTCCAATTTCCGTCTTCGAGTCAGTCTTGTTTCCGTCTTACTTCCGTCCGCGGACATTTTAGAAAGACGGAAATCCGTCCTGGGGACAGAAGACTTGCACCCATGACTAGTAAGCTCATTCCCATTTATACAAAATTAAATATTCATTAACATATACATTCTAAAGAAATAATGACATTTTTATAAAAATATATCAAACACTGAGACTAAAGTACGCAAAAAAAATTGGTATTTAATCTTGTTTGCAAAATATAATTTGATAAAAATTTAACGCATATATAAAAGGAGTACACAGGTCAGAAATACAAGTGTCAGGCACATGCAGTACCGAGATACACAAGTGACAGGCGCACACAGCTAAAATAATTTCTTATAAAGATTTTCTTCGAATTTTCAACATTTTTAAATAAATAATCTTTTGGTTTTGAAAAAAGAATCACAAACAGAAAACATATACAAGCATGCAGAGTTTGCAATTATTAAATAGGCTTCTTTTTGTAAATAAATAAAAATTAAAATAAATAAAGATTGAAAATCAATTTGAAAAAAAAATATAACTTTGTACCAAAATAAATGCTTTACAAAAGCAGCCAAACAATGAAATATATATACATACAGAATGTTCTATAATTACTGTCTTTGATATCTATTTTTAGCATCAACGTCAAAAAAATTATGAGGACCCATATGTTGCCGTAAACCAATGTTTAAGCGAACCAACCCAATCAAAATCCAACAAATTTTTGTATATATAGAACTAAAGAATAGAAAACTAGTTTAGATATCAGTTTTATCAAATTTTCTGATATGAATCTCTTATAGATTTTCTGAAACAGATAATTTTTGGTAACTATTAAATACACAAAATGGTCTATACAGGAAATTCTTTTAATATAAAAGGAAATATTAAAATGCCAAAACTATATTACTTTAATAACTATAAATATAATTTTGCTGCAATAATGTTAGTTTATGATAGTTTGCAGTACAAACAATTTAGGATAATATATAAATGTCGTGAAATGCATAAAATGTTCCAGGAAAACAATTTTAGGGATATTTCAAAAGAAAAAATGAAAATCTGCTTAATTTTAAAAACTCTAAATTTTCTTTTAATTTCTGTTAGTGATATTACTTATGTGCTATAAAAATTATTGCATACTGTATAAAAAGTAGGCATAACTTCATGAAAACTGAAATTTTTATAAAAAAAAATTAAAAACAAAAACAACATTATGAATATAAATTTTTCTGTTGGAGAGATACAGTTAAAAAAAAAAAAAGGTTTCGTCTGATTGAGACAGACTTGACTATAAATATTTTTATTTATGCTGTTTACATTTTTCAAATGATAATTTTAAATAGAAATAAAAATTGCATTCACTTAATTTAGCTGTGACTAGCACTTTCAGAGCTAAACAAATATTTTGAACTGATTTAAAAATAATAAGTTCTCAATAAAAATAAATAAATAAAATATTTAAAAGTTTTCAACTCATAATATAAATTATCTTTTCTTTATTGTTTGATAATATTACTTATTTAAACAGGGCTCTCTTTCTCTATTTTCAAAATAAAGCTTCAGAGCTTTAAGAATTTTCAAGGAAAAAAAAAAGCACAAAGCTTCAGGGGGAAAAAAATAAAGAGGATGTAAATATTTTAAAATCTATATTGAAATACTTAAGTAACTTAATAGCAATTAATGAACAAGTTCCAAAAATTAAGAAAAAAAAACATTTTGCCATTGAAACAGACGACACAGGTTGAAATTAATTGCAATAAATGCCCACTCAATAGTCAAGAAAATTTTCTCAATTTTTTCTTAAATTTAAATTTTATGGGTCAATAAAATTTTTTTGCTTCCAGTTCTCTGAACTTCATGGCATAAAAAAAATAACAGTTATCCTATTTAAAAATGAACCCTTTTTATGAGCATACATTTGCCCCATGATTGCACTAATTAAATGTAACTTGAAAAATTTTTGGTGACAAATTTTTTCATTTTAAAGAATTTCTAAACAACTTCAAAGAATTTACAATTATTTCCAATAGCCTATGAAAATTGAAAGTCGAGCACTTCTCAAGGATATTTAAAGACTATGACTGCCAAAGTCTCAAGACCTGTTAAAGTCTCAAGAAAATAAAAATTTTAATAAAAAACTATTTTTATAAGGAGTTTTTTTTTTTTAAATCAAATTTTTCGAATATCAGCAAATTTTTTAAAATTACACAAAAACTAGGAAACTTTCAATTTATACAAAATTTCTGGTCAAATTATTCCTGGTCAGATCTTGTGAAAGTAGTAGATACAGAGAGAACATTCTATTTTTCTATAATTCATACACAATAAAAATGCGCAGAAAATCTACAAATTTTTAATAATACCGTATTTTACAGGAAAAAAATTTGAAATGTTATGCTACCATACTAAATTAAAAAGTATAAAAAAGGGCAAAAATATAATAGTTCTCCATAAAAATTATTTGACAGCAAATAAATAAAAACTGAAATAGTAAAGTAGGAACAAAGTACAAAAGAGCATTGCTGCGAATATGGACTGGAAAAAATACTGTAGATTTCACAAAATATAAATTCTATGATATTTACTGCATAATATACTAAATATTTTACAGATAGGGAATTTTTATTGTCATCAAAATACAAAAATTTTATATTTACCAGTTATGATTGACATTAAACGGACTTGAAATGCTTTTAACTTATGTTACCTCACAATTTTTAATAGTATTTTATTATTGATAGTTTAAAGATGTTTTAATTAATTTAAAAAGAGAGAATCCAAATAAAAATAAACCAAAAAATTTTTCAATAAGAAAAAAAGTTTCAAATTGAATACTATAAATGAAGCTCACTTCATTATGTAACACTAATTTAAATATTCACGCAAAGCAATAAACTGTGAAAAATTCTATTTCAATAGGGATTTTTTAGGAAACTTAATTTTAGGGACTTTTCTAAAATGTACAAAAACTAGGAGATTGGATTAGACCAGTACAGCGGGAGAAACTGGCAAAATCCAGTAGAGTTGGCAGCTATGAAAAGAGAAATGTATAACATTTTCATTATTCAATACTGAAATTTTCGGTGTCTCACATTACACTATTTACTTATAAAAATACACCACAATTATAAAAACATGAATGAAAAAAAAAATCAATTACTGTTTATAGAAAAATAGTCACATTAAAATATTATATTAGTCAATCAATATAATTTTAAAGAATTTTCTTTCATAGATTCTCAAAAAATCTGTTTAGATCAACTTCTTGAATTCTGGTTTTTATTATACAACTTAAAGGCAGAAAATGAAGGGGAGAATGTTAATTGTAGAGATGCTGTGTTTCCCGTTCCATGCTCAAGTTAACCACGTTCAGAAGCTCACTTAAGGCTGAATAGTTAAGCTCTTCTGGTTTAGGCAACTCTTCTTGAAAAGATCTTGCCTTGAAAACATTACTTTTGCAGGTCGAGGAGACGCTAATACCCTTTTCTCCGTTACTACCAATACCACTCTTCTCGACAGTATGTCTTAACCACGGAAACTGTGGAATAACGAAAGAAATTTACTATTACAATACAAAGTAACATAATGGCAAAAATATGACACAACAATTAATATAAAAATTTTATTTTAGTTACTTTTTATTAAATAATTAAAAAATTTTCTCCCATATTATAAAACTGAAATTAATTAATTGAATTTTATTAATGAATTAATATTTGAAAAAAAAAGAACTGTATTAACACCATGCATTATTTTTATTTACAATAAAAAAATTTATTGAAAAATGTCTACGTACATTAAAAGAAGAGGGGGGACAATTTTTTACTGAATTATTAGTCTATAACAATTTCTCCTGTAAAAAAAAAAAAAAAAAAAAAAAAAAAAAAAAAAAANAAAAAAAAAAAAAAAAAAAAAAAAAAAAAAAAAAAAATCGCACAGGAAAAATAATAGCTTTATTTATCGCCTGCATAAAATTAAATGATCCTTTTGTACAGTTCTTACAAACTATTATATTTGATGTTTCAAAGCAGACAATATTATCAGATGTACCTTTAACTTGCATTTGGTGGCATAGCTAACAGTGAACGAGAAAGAGCATATGTCCCTGGTTGTAGCATTAGAGATGAGCTAAATTTGTGAGGAAAAAATTTTCTACGAATTTTAGAATAAATTTTTATCCCTTTTTAACATCCCCTCTCCAGTTTCATCTGCCAATTACAGGCCTAATAGCTACTAACAATTTGTATCTCATTTACCTAATAATTGAATAGGATGTGTGTTATTGTGGTATTGTGTTTATTATTTTTTTTAAAATACAAATTTTCTTTACTCAAAATAATAAATAAATAACTACAGAATGTTCTGAATTTTTTTCTTTCTAAATACATACATTTTTCAAGCTCTAAGCAAAATGATTGATTTAAAATGTTCTAAATAAAGTTAAATTGTTTCTCAAAAAATTTAAACTGAGTTGCTTACCTCACATAAATAAACAAAATAAAAGTAAATTAAAAAAATATATATAAAAACTTCACTGATCAATTTTAAGTCATAATATGGAAATAAGTAAGTAGATATGGAAATACGTAAAAACAAATGTAATAAAAAGAAAAGCAGTGGTATCTGATGCAAAAACAATTATTAATTTACAATAAAAATATTTATTATCAAAATTTTGCTTTAAACAGTAAAAATAATTTAATTATTTTAAATCTTAGTTGCACAGTACGATTAATTATGTATCTTGGTATCGTATTTAAAATACCAATAAGTGCATGAGAATTTTTTTTGTAAATCAAAATGTGAAATGTTTCTACACATTTGTGCCTGTTAATAACCTGTTTTGTTACAGTTCACTTCAATTATTATTTCTTTCCTTTCCATTATTAGTGTGAATTTTTAAAAATAAAAAAAAAATTTCAAATGATGTTGCCTTTCATTTAATAATCTGTAACTTGATCAAAATTTATATTTAGGTATAAGTCATTATTTCTAAATCTTCGATTTTTTACTTTGAAAATGATACCTTATTTGTTTAATATTAAGTTTAAAATTTTGGTCATCTGGTTGCCCAACTTGAAACCTGTACCTGTACAGTGCAGAATAAAAATACAAGGTTACGTTTTCCTTCTTTCTAATAAACAAATATAATTAATAAAAATTTATATTCTAAGTTTATACATCATTTAAAATGTTTTTCATACTTTCTTTGTTTCTGGCCAGCTTTTTAGGGTAAAAGGAGAAACAGTTTCGGAAATATCTCTGAAATGTTTGCGAAACATTTACAAACTGTCGACATTGTGATTAATACACAATTCGAATTTTGAATCAAAAATCAAATATTTACCAACAACAGAAACATTTAATGTTGAAATCTAGTTCATAAAAGAACCTTTTTCTTTTCAATAAAACATGCTATAAACGGTTAAAATGAAATTCAGAAAATTAGCATCAATGCAACAATTGTAACGATTTCGCTATTAGCGATTCAAAAAAATAAGTGATTGGTTGGCCTTGCTAAGAAAAAATAATTCATTGGATGAGAAGACAAAAGCTTTCAGAAAAGAGTGCAAGATAAAATCTATTATTAAATTATAACCAACAAGTTTTTTAAAAGTTAAAAACACTAAAACATTTTGTTAAAAGAGAAAAATACCCCTAAAGCATTGGAACAAACTTGAATGAATTCAGCCTGGGGAGCACAAATATCCCTCCACCTCTATTACAATTTTTGCCTTTCCTAAACTGCTTCATCTCCCAAAGAGGTAAAAGATTTTGCCATTCATTTAGCAACAGTTTCATATGGCATTCTAGTTTATCAGGGAAAGAATGCAAGAAAAGTAATACTAAGCTGATGATATTTCAACTGCTTGATTTCAGTCTAAATAAAGAGGATATAACAGATGGTAAAATAATTCCAGCTTTTCTTTAAAATTCTTTGATTTTTCAAGGTTTTTATCAACATTTCACTGACTTTCCCAGATTTCTTCCAGTAAAAAAAATTCCCCGATAATTCCAGGTTTTCCAAGTGGATAGCCCCCCTTTTTTTCCAAAAAAAAAAAAAAAAAAGATACATCCTTTATTTACATACATAAATTTTACTTAATATTTTGGAGAATTTTTTTTTTAATTACAAAATTCTTAATATCAATAAATGTAAGAAATTTTCCTTAATGGAAATAGTTAGTGTGAATCATCATTTTGAAATTTGTGCTCGCAGAATACTTACAAAATGAGAATCGTGAAATCGCCACTCGGTCTCTGCAATGATATGTCTGTCATTGGGACATTGTTCAAGAACATTCCATAAGAACCATTTTGAGTTATGTAAGAATCAGAAATCAGCACTTCAGTGAAGCTTTCAGTTGAATATTCACCTTCTGCGTCTACATGCAGTCCATACCTATCAAATTTATCATATGCTTGTGAAATTTTCAAAGAACATTTTATATTTTAATAAAATATGACTCTGAGTGGGGATATTGTTAGACAAATCCATTTTAAAAATTAGATTTTTCGACTACCTAAATTTATGACTTTCCTTGAATTTTTTAAAAAATAGTGAAAACCATGACTTTTCAGGTGCTTGTACCTTGCTTGTAATAAAAAATAGGATACACAGAATACATGTTCTACTTTGATAAAAAAAAAAAAAAACAATTATGTATCTGCTGATCCTAAATTTTTTTATCTCATCAAAATGCTTGATGTCACATTTTTTATTACCCTCTGGTTCCCCCCTAGCCACAAACTATCCCTTTTTCTCATCTTGAAGCACATCGGCTGCTAAACATCCACATTTTCAACAAAAAGGTTTCTTTAATAATAGGTAAGTAAGAAATGTAAGTATAGAAAATGTGATACAAATTTAAAATGAATTATATTTTAATCCAGTCACCATTTAAAAATGTATCCATACCTGCAACATTGGAGAAATGAAATACTGGAGATTTTATCAGTAACATATTTCAGGTTACAAATTGACTTTTGATACATCATGCATAATCATGTAAATCAAAAAGAGAAATTCAAAATTGGAAATATTATAAGCACTTACAGTTTGCAGGGGTCTGTTTGGTTTTTATGAGAGGTACCTATTTTGTGAAAATTAAAAATTATATTAAAAAATCAACACAAAAATATGGTAGTAAATACAAAAGATATTTTCAAATACTGTGCCTACAAATAAAAATCATTTATGACTGGTAAATTTTTAATTAATTTTTCCCCATATATTCAAAGATAATTTTGCTATATTAAAATTTTGGGTTTAAAATTGCATCTAAATTTAAAAATCCATAACATATATTGTCCATTTTTAAATTTCAACTTGAATTTTTTTTAAAAATAAAACATGCATTTAACAGTACTTTCACTAAAAGTTATTTTCATTATGAGAACCTTTCTCACTGGGTCATATAGAAAAAATGCTTCATCCATACATAATAATAAACGCGGGTGTGTGTGTGTCTGTAATTACATTATATCGCCCCAGAAGCCTCGTCCAAGCACGAAACTCGGCACATAATTGTGAAGAACGCTTCGCTTTGATATATTTGTCGCAAAACGCAGAGCTATAAGCGATAAGCAGAGAGCTCGCCGCACTTAACTGTACTCAATACTATTTATCGCTGTTTATAATTGTTATAATAAGTTTTTCTTCTTCTTTCCACGCTCTATTTTTTTTTATTCTTAAGCGAAGACGATAATTTTTGCAGCGATATAGAAATTGATACCATAAAAAATTATATAGAAATAGATACCATAAAAAATTAATTCGTTTTCGTGTTCTTTTCATGTATTTGCATTTTAGCTTTTTTTTTCTTAAGCGTTGTAGCTATATAATATATAAAATAGGAATTTAATTGTTTTTGAAGGAACGATCACACAGAAATTTGAGAATCCTAATTTTTTCGGGCTTCCTACGAGTTGCCTCACTAATACTAACATTTTTCTTACATAAACGATATTTTTAAAAATAACAAATATACATGTTACTAATTTAAAGTAACAGAAGCATCAACTTCAAAAAAAAAATAATAATAATAAAAAAATAAACTTTTCAGTTAAAATAATATAATTTTTTTATTTGAATACGTAACATTTTTTAAAAATTCTAATATTATGGCCGATATTTTCATACTTCGTAGGTGGAAAACACGGTAATTATTTCCTTTTTTGCATTTTGTAAATCATCATCACATTAAAAAAATAATTAAAAAAATCAAGAAATCCGTAGCATTAACATTTGGGGGAAGAAAAGAACGACGGCGAAATCACGCGTGCCAGACTCTTCGAAAAGGGGTTACTAAATACGTGCTTTCATTTCGAGATTCAGGTGTTGTTATAAACAATATCGTATTAAATATATAGAATTTAAAAACTTTGTGTACAATAGTAAAAACTACAAAGAATAGAAAGAAAATTTCTGCAGAAAAGAAAACCAAAATTTTTTACTTCCCAAAGGAAAAATCCTTCTGCAAGAACTCGGCCACATTCTGCGACAATGTTGTCACGATTTTTGCCACAGGACTCGAGAATACACGGGTAACAGGAGATAGTCGGAAAATACAGGATTCTTCGTTAAAAACCAGAAGACTTGGCAGGTATGTGTATTCAATTTTAAATAAAACCATGACAAAAGAAATCCAAGTTACCTTAGAATTACAAACAATGGTGTCTTGCAAGACTGCTTCCGCACTTCCCAGCAGCAATATTCCATGATCAGAAGCATTACTGTCAACAATGCACCTTCCATGGCGGACAACTCAGCAGATCCTTCTTCACTCTTAATATGACATTAACAATTTCTACAATTCTGGTGCTGCAACAGTTTAAAAAGACATCACTGTTGCCTGTTGCTTCAAGCACAATCTCCTTACAGGAGTCAACTCCAAAAATATTTAAGGAAAACGATACAAGGACTGATTGAATGATGTCTGAAAATGTTAAATGAATTACGAAGGTGCATAGTCAAATCCTTCAACAAAAAATAAGCACCTTTTAAGAACTCAAAATTTTTTTTTTAGGCACTATATACATTAACAAAATGCAAAATAATTTTCAAAGACTTCACATGATCATGATAAAGATAAATAGTTTCTGACAAAGAGCTCATTTCTGGACTATATTAGCCATTTTAAATTGATTAGGAAATTTTTTGGTTCGTTATCAGAGGGTGGAAAATGAAGCCTGAAATTTAGAATATCTAGCAAATTGCAGCAGAGTTGCTGATTTGATTGATTGATTTGCTCATTTACGTCGCACTAGAG
>NC_092212.1:90825074-90827576 GCF_043381705.1 Parasteatoda tepidariorum
GTAACCTGTACAGGAGTTTTTTTTATAACTGTTGTTGAACAGCCAACCCAATCTATGCTATGCTGATGTTCAACTCCGTAGCCTTGTAATTTTTTAACCAATTCAGAAGACAAGGAAACTCCCGGATCAGTACCTCCAGAGGTATTGATTTGTTATAAGAACGTGGAGGACTTTACGACTCGACAGATTTAACGTGCATCAGTCACCATTTACTACACAGGAAGTCATTAGCAGGCGGGGATCAAACCCATGAATTCCTGGACACAGGGCCCAGTGCCCTACCAACCAGGCTATCCCGGGCAGTGTAAATGTTAATTAGAACAATGAAAAAACTAAAAGAATAGTCGATCAGAAAGTGGCAGAAAGAAAGGTGTGCATAAAAAGTTTAAAATAGGAGATAGATTCGAGAGCGGTAAAATTTTATATACCGGTGAAGTGAAGACCATGCATTCAAGAAATTTAACAATTGATGTAACGGTTCCAATTGTAGGAAAATATAAATGATAATTTCCTAGACATACATAGCTATTTAAAAACAAACATCAGAAAAGAATCCTATCACACGTGCAAATCATCCCAGCCAATTCTATTTCGATAACCTAGAAAACTATCATAGTTATAAAACAAAATTATAATATACATTAAATATGCTTAGTATATACTTTAACTTGATGAAGAAACACATGTATTCAAATAAACCATTATTCTCCGAAGATTAACGTCATTCTCCTCAAAAATTATCAAATTTATTAATTTCTTTAAATATTAAGTAAAATTTAAAGGATTTTCTCATTATGCCATTACATATGCCTACTAATATAAAAAGTTTCAAATCTTTTCATTCACTTTACTTTTTTGGGAATTTTTGAATCAAAAATAACAGTTCTCAAAAGAATGACCCATATACATTAAAAAAATGCAAAATAATCTTCAAAGACTTTACGTGATCATGACAAAATAGCTAATTTCTGAGAAAGAACTCTTTTCTTGATTAAAATTAGCCACTATAAAATGATAGAGATTTTTCGATTCAAATGCAAAATATTTTTCAAAGACTTTACGTGATCATGAAAAAATAGCTAGTTTCTGACAAAGAATTCTTTTCTTGATTAAAATTAGCCATTATAAAATGATTGAGAGATTTTTCGGTTCGATGTCAGAGGGTAGAAAATGAAGCCTGAAATTGAGAATATGTTGCAAAATGCAGCAGAGTTGCAAATGACAATGCAATTATCTCACTGAACCCAACAAAAGTATTTAATCAAACAAGTAAAATGATTGGCGCTTTCATACGCTATGGACCGACGATAAGCAGAAAAGCCTCGTGCTTGAATAAATTGCGAAAACGTGGAATCGAACAATGTGATAACCACACTTTTGCATAATACGTGGCGAAAATCGATATGGTAAAGAAAAAAAATTCATTTTCGAGAAGTAAAAATTAAGCACTTTTCAAAAACACCCAATAAAAGAAGCACATTTAAAGGCTTATAAAAAACGAAAATAAGCACCTTTAAGTTTCAAACGTTGGTAATAAATTTTTGAAACATTCAAATAAAACATGAGAAAGTAATTTAGGATTACGCAATGAAGTTCTCTTCCAATAATTTGTTTGCAGATTGATATTTAGACATTTTTTTTTCCAGAGATGGAAACTTCATGACTTACTCTAGATTTGTCTGAATTCAGTTTTTCTTCACTTAAACTAGTTATGGAGATGAATGAGAATTTGTGCTGAAAAGTTTCCCTCGCAGTATGGCACTCTCTTAAGGGATATTGCTGAATAAATATCAATTTTTTTAAAAACTTTTGTGTGAATTCTGATCTTGATGTGAGATCTTTAAATTGCGTGAATACGAATTCCAATGTGAGATTCGCAAGTCGCTTGAATACAAATCAAGATTTGTAAATTGTAAATTATGTGAATACGAATCGTGATGCGTAATTTTTAATCGCATGAATATTCGATAGCGATATGACATTTAAATTCAGTAAATGCTCTTTTGAATCGCGTTTACATAGATACAAAAAGTTGTAAAAAACAAAAAAAGTTTCCAGAAGTTCGAAAAAAGGGACATTTTTTTTAAAAAGAGCAGAATGCTACCAAAAATCTGGAAAACTTATCCTTGACAAAATAAATTAAACTCTTTTCAAAGAAATAATTAACACATAGAAAAAAAAGAAAAAACAAAACAGGTTCTGCTTATGTTGGGTCAGCTTGAAAAAAAAGTTTACTTCCGACATTCTTTCATAATAGTGACATTAAGCTTACTTCATAAGAATTTATAAATTAATAATAATAATCATAAATCAATAATAATCTTGGTTTATAGAAAAAGCATTTTTCATGTTTTATGTAAGAATATTTTAGTAGTTTTTATTCTAGAAACCTTTTTGCTAAAATCCATAAAATTTTAGAAGCCTTCGGGAAATTGTAATTCAGTAATTTTGAATTACTATCCTCAAAATAGCAGTGTATCCCTGAACAATTAAAAAAAAAAA
>NC_092212.1:90827592-90850856 GCF_043381705.1 Parasteatoda tepidariorum
AATGCAAGAATCTCACTAAACCCAACACAAGTATTTCATCAAACAAGTAAAATGATTGGCGCTTTCATACGCTATGGACCGACGATAAGCAGAAAAGCCTCGTGTTTGAATAAATTGCGAAAACGTGGAATCGAACAATGTGAAAACCACACTTTTGCATAATACGTGGCGAAAATCGATATGGTAAAGAAAAAAAATTTCATTTTCGAGAAGTAAAAATTAAGCACTTTTCAAAAACACCCAATAAAAGAAGCACCTTTAAAGGCTTATAAAAAACGAAAATAAGCACCTTTAAGACCATGTAGAGTAGGCTATAAAGTTTCAAATGTTGGTAATAAATTTTTAAAACATTCAAATAAAACATGAGAAAGTAATTTAGGATTACGCAATGAAGTTCTCTTCCAATAATTTGTTTGCAGATTGATATTTAGAATTTTTTTTCCAGAGATGGAAACTTCATGACTTACTCTAGATTTGTCTGAATTCAGTTTTTCTTCACTTAAACTAATTATGGAGATTAATGAGAATTTGTGCTGAAAAGTTTCTCTCGCAGTATGGCACTCTCTTAAGGGATATTTCTAAAAATGCCTTTGAAAAATATAAATTTTAGTCTCTGACTTACTTGAATCATATCAAGTGTAAATTGCTTAGCGACAATAGAAGTAACTGGTTTTTGAACGCCACTGTTGTATCTTCATTTAATGAGTTTACCCGGGGTGTATTTCTTTTTTACATACGGCCTGAAAAAAATAAAGAAATAAAAACTTCTATCATTTACATTACAAGGATGAGTTTTGTAAAAAAATGAAAATAGAAAATAAAAAACGTCGCATGTAAAATTTTTTTTAAATAATGGAAAAAATTCCTGAAATCTGAGCAAGAAGTGTATGTAAGAAGCATATATACGTAGCACATGATCAATATTTTAATAAAAAAATAATAATAATGTTGAATTATGAACAATGCTGAATAAATATCAATTTTTTTAAAAACTTTTGCGTGAATTCTGATCTTGATGTGGGATCTTTAAATTGCGTGAATACGAATTCCAATGTGCGATTCGCAAGTCGCTTGAATACAAATCAAGATTTGTAAATTATGTGAATACGAATTGTGATTCGTAATTTTTAATCGCATGAATATTCAATAGCAATATGACTTTTAAATCCAGTAAATGCTCTTTTGAATCGCATTTACATAGGTACAAAAAGTTGTAAAAAACAAAAAAAGTTTCCAGAAGTTCGAAAAAAGGGACATTTTTTTAAAAAAAGCAGAATGCTACCAAAAATTTGAAAAACTTATCCTTGACAAAATAAATTAAACTCTTTTCAAAGAAATAATTAACACATTAAAAAAAAGAATAAACAAAACAGGTTCTGCTTAGGTTGGGTCAGCTTGAAAAAAAAGCTTACTTCTGACATTCTTTCATAATAGTGACATTAAGCTTACTTCATAAGAATTTATAAATTAATAATAATAATCATAAATCAATAATAATCTTGGCTTATAAAAAAAAAACATTTTTCATGTTTTATGTAAGAATATTTAAGTAGTTTTTATCCTAGAAACCTTTTTGCTAAAATCCATAACATTTTAGAAGCCTTCGGGAAATTGTAATTCAGTAATTTTGAATTACTATCCTCAAAATAGCAGTGTATCCCTGTACAATTAAAAAAAAAAACAAAAAAAAACAACTTTGTTAAGAAATTGTAGGATAAACATCCAAAAGACTGAGAAGAATAAGAATTCTAAAAAAGATTAAGCGCAGAAAACTAATATATGAAGAGTATTGTTCATTTTCACATTACTTGAAAACAAACTGTGATGTTTGGTTTTTTAAAACATGTGAATACAGGGCATTATGTTTGATTTGAAAATGTGAATATTAATCATGACATTTGATTCTCAAATCACATGAATGCTTAATTTTTTTAAAAGCCTGATAACGAATTGCGATGTTCAAACCCCAGGAATATGATTCACACTTAGTGGGTTCTCCATATGAAATGATCGAAAGAAGGCAAAATGTTTCACACAAGAATTCATTTCTTCGCAAAGGAAAATGCCTGGAGAATGATCGATTCCTTATTAGTAAAACAACTTAACAATATTTTTAGTTATTAATAAACAGGGTTGACACTCAATTCTGGAGGGAAAAAAATTCCCTGCATACATTATACACAATATATTAAGAAGAACACAACAATTACTGTGCTCTTGTGTTAGCTATATAGGGCTAACTATATTAGTTAGTTTTAATTGCTGGAAAAACTTAGACAAAAAAAAAAAGAGGAAGAGCTGAACATACTTAAATAATGCTTTAGTAAATTAAATAGTTTAGTATAGCTGAAATATCATGCTTTAAAATTGTATAGATTATGCTTTAAGTGGTCACCATTTTTAAAAAGACAAAAATAAGAAACAAAATTCCCTTTATTTTCTCAGTTCAGAAAAAAAAATCAAAATTATCTGCATTTTCCCTGCTATTTCAGTTGTTTTTTAAACTACCTGTATTTCCCAGGTTTAACCCATGGAGTAACAATCGTGATAAAGCAAAAATAAGCAGGCTTTAAAAAATGGTGGTAAGATGCATACTTTTTTTGGAATTTAAAGTAGGAATAGGTTTAATTTTTAAATACGTGAAAATAAATGCATGAATTGGATTGTTGTTTGTTTACGTCATACTAAAGCTACACAATGGAGCGAGAGTCTGGAAAACTTCTCTGAGGATGATCTGAGGATATGCCATCAGAATTTTGATCCTCTGCAGAGGGGATGGCCTCCCTGCTTCAGTAGCAAAACAACCTACGTGTGAAGTTGAGCACTTCACAGTAGAACTTCTTTCAGGGTACACCCTCGGTCTCTTTGCAGGCTGACCAATGTGGTCACCCACCCGCGGCCAGTGAATCTTGACTTCGGTGTTCTACTTGGAAAGTAAATAAATGTAATGAAGCAGTTAAAATAATCAAATATCTTTAATATTTATGAAGTTTTTACATCCAAGCACAATGAGAAAGTTACTTTTAAACACATTAAAAAAATTATCAATTGAATTGCTATAAAAACTAAGTAATGCGTGTTATTTGTTGGAAAATAAAAAACAAATCTTTGCTTAAATGAATTAAATCATTGTTTGACAAAGCTTATTATGTGTCTTAAAATTTTAAATATATAATTCTAGTTCATTGTCAATGTTATTAATTAAGAGTATTGAAATAAAATTGCAACTTTGATAAAGGCATGAGAATAAATTAGAATTTTAAATCAGTTTCAGCCATATTGAAGGTTATAATTTTAATTTGATACAGATAAAATAACAACGATAAGAAATTTTGTTCTTACGAAGATGGTTTCGAATCAAGTATAAAGCATTTAACTTATTAAAATAATAAATAGCACCTAAACAAAAGTTATAAATAAGATTGTACTCTAATATGATCCAAATTTCAATATCAAAAATTTATCATCCCGAAAGTGCCAAGTCAGATTGCATTTTATTTTATTTCATAATCGCCGTTGAACAGCCAACCCAATTTAGGGTTCATGATGACTAATGCTCCCGTAGCCTGGTGATTTTGAACCCAATCCGAAGACAAGGTAACTCCTGGATCAAGTATCGGATGAAATTTGCTTTCTAATGGAATTAACAAACGTTGTGTTATATGGAGAGGAAAACCACGAAAACCTCCCACGGTTAGTCAGACGGCGAGGGGACTCTAACCCATGATCAGTCTATCACTGAAGATATTTTACGCCAGCACTGTGGTTGGTTTAAATAAATCTGAATTATTATGTCTAATTATCAGTGTTTGAAAGCCTGATTATGAATTTCTCAGGTATACCCTTTTTTACTTTTGGATAGGGAAAATCAAAGTTGTTAATTTTCACATGGTCGTGGATGGATCATTTATATGATGTCCCTGAATAAATAAAAAAATATATAATGCAGGATGCATAGCCAAATCTTTCAAAAAAAAAAAAGCACCTTTTAAGCACTTAAAAAATATTTTTAAACACTATATGGGTCATTCTCACAGAAACAGTCATTATTATGTCCCCAGCATACTCTATGCTTGTCTTATGACCTATTAATATCTTTTTTTTCCAGGGAAAGTGTCTTTCAGAATGCAGATTAACAAAAAAATAAAAATATTTATTCTATATAATTAAAATATACCATTATATCATTCCCTCACTAGTTCCCATTGTTGACTTCAAAAAATAAAAAATTGTTTCTAAATAAATAGTAAATAAGTTAACTAATTGGTATTTCTTATTTTAGAATATTAAAATACACAATTCAAAAAATCAATTTTAAATTTTATTTCTGATAAAAATATTACTACAGCACTTTCTCTAGTATGTTGCATCATTCCCGCTCAACAATATATTTACCACCCACAATGACAATGTAATAAAAATATTTTAATAAAAACCTTAGTTCACAACTGACATCATAGAACAAAAATTGCAGTATGTTTTCATTTTTAAATTACAAAAGTTTGGCTGTGTAACAAATTTGAATGCATCAAACGAGGCAAAAATTTTTTGCCATTATCATTCCCTCATATCTATTTTTAAAGTAAAATAAAATATAATGTTACCAAAAAAGTGGATAATTATAGGTTGCTTTCTTGTACTAAAATATATGTACGTGATTGATTGCAGAAATCAATTGGGCCCAACAGTTATTTTGAAATTTTATTAAATTTTTCATTCCCTCACTAACATATAAAATAAGGGAATGATGCTAAAATGAGGGAATGATGCTAATGTGAGGGAATGATTCTAAAGCATTCATTATTCAAAAGATGAGCATATTGTTTAAAATGTAATTTTTTTCTTGCTTTTTCGTATTTTGTTCTTACTTTCATTAAAAATTACAGAATATATTAAGTCAAACTATTTTTAAAAATATTTTTGAATGAATTGAATTAACCTGATCAGCTTTTTTAAAAATTAAATTGTGAAAAAAAGAGAGCATAATAGAAAAAAAAAGTCAAGAAAGATAGGAATGAATACAAATCCAGAATACTCCTTAGTTTAAAAAAAAAAAAAAAGAAAGAAAGATCAGATTATGTACCTGAAAAAAAGTAAAAGGGGAACTAGTGAAACCCGCCTCCCAGATGACTAGTTGTAACTTGAGGGTGAAAAAGAAATAATGTAACTGCAAGTTGAAAAAACAAGCTTTAATAGAATCAGATAAAAGTGTTAATGAACCATCATTGAATGGTAATTTTCCAGGATCTTCAAGNTTAAAAAAAAAAAAAGAAAGAAAGATCAGATTATGTACCTGAAAAAAAGTAAAAGGGGAACTAGTGAAACCCGCCTCCCAGATGACTAGTTGTAACTTGAGGGTGAAAAAGAAATAATGTAACTGCAAGTTGAAAAAACAAGCTTTAATAGAATCAGATAAAAGTGTTAATGAACCATCATTGAATGGTAATTTTCCAGGATCTTCAAGTAAACAAATCACATTAAGAATTTCCTTGCATGATGTTTTGAATTTTAGTAAACTTTGTTTGAAAGCGCTAGGCGTAAAAAATTGAGCAAAATTGAAAAGATACTTGATGTACTTGTTCAAAAAACTAGAGTTTCTTATAAAAAGTGATTTTATAGAATTAAAAACTAAGACTCAAACCAAGAAGTCGTCTAGATAAATTTCAGGGCAAGGAAAGTACATCATCATCGGTAGGCAAGCGATTGGTTTTCGGTGTAGTACTATGTTTGTAAGTAGGAACTAATTTTAAAATATTAGCAAAGACTCACATAGAAAAAGTTATTTAATGGAATTTTAAGTGGAAAATTTCTTAAAAAGTATAGAGCATTCTGTTCCTCAAAGTGATTTCTGAAATACAGAATACACAAAGAATCAGTCAAATGATAATTTTTAAAAACAATTATGTAACTTATGAAACTTCAAAAAACATAGTCTGTTTTAATCAGATGAATTGAGAATGTGCTCAGGTAAAAAGGAATGTGAAACAAGAAAGAAAGAGATAAAAGAGCTAAAAGAAGTGGTGCTTGATACACTAAAAAAAATATTTAGATGGAAACCCAAACTGTTACATTAGTTATCCTACTTTTTGAAGAATGCACACGTTTCCGCTAAAATAACCAACAATTAAAGATGTGTTGATGCATAGCACATGCAAATTGGAAAATGGTTATCTCAAAACTTTATGAGATTAATATTACTAATTATAAGTCATCCGTGTGCAATAACTTGTGATTTCAACTTTGAAGACTGTTTGTATAGGAAATAACCTAATTGAAAAGATAAAATGCTGATTTATAAACAGTATGATGATAAGGAACTATTTAAGTACAAAAAGTGTGTATTAGAGGAAAAAAAGAAATATATTGTTAAAAACCAAGAAAAGATTTCTAATAAATCAATAAAGATAAAATAAGAAATTAGTCCTTCCAATTTAATTAAACAGCTAGAGGGGGACTTACCAAAATATACGGTGCATGTTGCAAGTTAGTAGAAAACAGTAAATGAACTGAAAAAACAATTATCAACAGATTTAAGACTAGCACATATTTGTTTTAGCGAAAATTAAAGTTGCAAATATAAGGAAGAGATTCAGTCTCAATATGCTCAGTAACCTGTACAGGAGATTTTTTTATAACCGTTGTTGAACAGTCAACCCAATATATGCTATGCTGATGCTCAACTCCGTAGCCTTGTAATTTTTTAACCAATCCAGAAGACAAGTAAACTCCCGGATCAGTACCCCCAGAGGTATTGATTTGTTATAAGAACCTGGAGGACTTCGCGACTCGACAGATTTAACGTGCATCAGTCACCATTTACTACACAGGAAGCCTTTGGCAGGTGGGGATCAAACCCATGAATTCCTGGACACTTTTTAAAAATTCTAATATTATGGCCAATACTTTCGTACTTTGTAGATGGAAAACACAGTAATTATTTCCTTTTTTGCATTTTGTAAATCATCATCACATTAAAAAAATAATTTAAAAAATCAAGAAGTCCGTAGCATTAACATTTGGGGGGGGGGGAACAACGGCGAAATCACGTGTGCCAGACTCTTCGAAAAGGAGTTACTAAATACGTGCTTTCATTTAGAGATTCAGGTGTTGTTATAAACAATATCGTATTTAATATATAGAACTTAAAAACTTTGTTTACAATAGGTAAAACTACAAAGAATAGAACGAAAATTTCTGCAGAAAAGAAAGCGTGCCAGACTCTTCGAATAGGAGTTACTAAATACGTGCTTTCATTTAGAGATTCAGGTGTTGTTATAAACAATATCGTATTCAATATATAGAACTTAAAAACTTTGTGTACAATAGGTAAAATTACAAAGAATAGAACGAAAATTTCTGCAGAAAAGAAAACCAAAATTTTTTTACTTCCCAAAGGAAAAATCCTTCCGCAAGAACTCCGCTACATTCTGCGACAATGTCGCCACAGGGCTCGAGAATGCACAGGCAAACAGGAGATAGTCGGAAAATACAGGATTCTTCGTTAAAAACCAGGAGACTTGGCAGGTATGTGTATCCAATTTTAAATAAAACCATGACAAAANCAAGAACTCGGCTACATTCAGCGACAATGTCGCCACGATTCTGCCACAGGGCTCGAGAATACACAGGTAAACAGGAGATAGTCGGAAAATACAGGATTCTTCGTTTAAAACCAGGAGACTTGGCAGGTATGTGTATCCAATTTTAAATAAAACCATGACAAAAGAAATCCAAGTTACTTTAGAATTACAAACAATGGTGTCTTGCAAGACTGCTTCCGCACTTCCCAGCAGCAATATTCCATGATTATATGCAGCAATATGCAGCAGCAATATGCATTACTGTTAACAATGCATCCTTTCATGTGAAGTTTTCCATGGTGGACAACTCAGCAGATCCTTCTTCACTCTTAATAAGACATTATCAATTTCTACAATTCTGGTGCTGCAACAGTTTAAGAAGACATCACTGTTGCCTGCTGCTTCAAGCACAATCTCCTTACAGGAGTCAACTCCAAAAATATTTAAGGAAAACAATACAAGGACTGATTGAATGATGTCTGAAAATGTTAAATGAATTACGAAGATGCGCAGTCAAATCCTTCAACAAAAAATAACCACCTTTTAAGAACTCAAAAAAAAATTTTAAGCACTATATACATTAACAAAATGCAAAATAATTTTCAAAGACTTCACATGATCATATTAAAAATAAGTAGTTTCTGACAAAGAACTCTTTTCTTGACTATATTAGCCATTATAAAATGATCAGGAAATTTTTCGGTTCGTTATCAGAGGGTGGAAAATGAAGCCGGAAATTGAGAATATCTAGCAAATTGCAGCAGAGTTTCACATGAGAGTGCAATAATCTCACTGAGCCCAGCTCAGTAGACGCACATGTGGACTCGCAAGTATTTCATCAAACATGTAAAATGATTCACGCTTTCTTTGGCTATGGATCGACAGTACGCCGAAATCGATTGTGGTTGAATGAATTGTGAANGTAAACAGGAGATAGTCGGAAAATACAGGATTCTTCGTTAAAAACCAGGAGACTTGGCAGGTATGTGTATCCAATTTTAAATAAAACCATGACAAAAGAAATCCAAGTTACTTTAGAATTACAAACAATGGTGTCTTGCAAGACTGCTTCCGCACCTCCCAGCAGCAATATTCCATGATCAGAAGCATTACTGTCAACAATGCATCCCTTCATGTGAAGTTTTCCATGGTGGACAACTCAGCAGATCCTTCTTCACTCTTAATAAGACATTATCAATTTCTACAATTCTGGTGCTGCAACAGTTTAAGAACACATCACTGTTGCCTGCTGCTTCAAGCACAATCTCCTTACAGGAGTCAACTCCAAAAATATTTAAGGAAAACGATACAAGGACTGATTGAATGATATCTGAAAATGTTAAATGAATTACGAAGGTGCGCAGTCAAATCCTTCAACAAAAAATAAGCACCTCTTAAGAACTCAAAAAAAAATTTTAAGCACTATATACATTAACAAAATGCAAAATAATTTTCCAAGACTTCACATGATCATGATAAAAATATGATAAAAATAAGTAGTTTCTGACAAAGAACTCTTTTATTGACTATATTAGCCATTATAAAATGATCAGGAAATTTTTCGGTTCATTATCAGAGGGTGGAAAATGAAGCCGGAAATTGAGAATATCTAGCAAATTGCAGCAGAGTTGCACATGAGAGTGCAATAATCTCACTGAGCCCAGCTCAGTAGACGCACATGTGGACTCGCAAGTATTTCATCAAACATGTAAAATGATTCACGCTTTCTTTGGCTATGGATCGACAGTACGCCGAAATCGATTGTGGTTGAATGAATTGTGAAAACATTGAATAGAACAATTTGAAAAGCACGCTTTTGCGTAATGCGCAGCAAAAATCGACATAGTAAAGAAGAAAAAATCTCTTTTTTTTCGAAAAGGTTTTTAAAAACACCCAATGAATAAAGCACCTTTAAGGGCTTTCAAAAAGCGAAAATAAGCACCTTTAAACACTTTTTAAAAATGTTAAGCACCATGATTTAATACAGCAATGAATAGTTTTTTCCACCCTGGAAGAAATTGGATTATCCGAATTGGATTGGGAGGGGGGGACATTTCTTTCTTTCAAAAAGAAATATCTAATATTAAATCATTTTGTAATAAAATATTACATAATTTTTAAATACGTGAAACTAAAATGCAGGAATTGGATTGTTGTTTGTTTACGTCATACTAAAGCTACACAATGGACTATTGGCGAGAGTCTGGGAAACTTCTCTGAGGATGATCTGAGGACATGCCATCAGAATTTTGATCCTCTGCAGAGGGGATGGCCTCCCTGCTTCAGTAGCAAAACAACCTACGTGTGAAGTTGAGCACTTCACAGTAGAACTTCTTTCAGGGTACACCCTCGGTCTCTTCGCGGGCTGACCTAAGCGGTCACCCACCCGCGGCCAGTGATGTTTGACTACGGTGTTCTACTGGGTAACGTGTCTTAACAATCAGTCCACTGTGGGATGAAAAATTGGAAAGTAAATAAATGTAATGAAGCAGATAAAATAATCAAAGATCTTTAATATTTATTGTACTCTAATATGATCCAAATTTCAATATAAAAAATTTATCATCCCGAAAGTGCCAAGTCTGATTGCATTTTATTTTATTTCATAATCGCCGTTGAACAGCCAACCCAATTTAGGATTTATGATGACTAATGTTCCTGTAGCCTGGTAATTTTGAACCCAGTTCCGAAGACAAGGTAACTCCTGGATCAAGTATCGGATGAAATTTGCTTTCTAATGGAATTAACAAACATTTGCGTTATATGGAGAGGAAAACCACGAAAACCTTCCACGGTTAGTCAGACGGCGAGGGGACTCTAACCCATGATCAGTCTATCACTGAAGATGTTTTACGCCAGCACTGTGGTTGGTTTAAATAAGTCTGAATTATTATGTCTAATTATCAGTGTTTGAAAGCCTGATTATGAGTTTCTCAGGTATACCCCTTTTTACTTTTGGATAGGGAAAATCAAAGTTGTTAATTTTCACATGGTTGTGGATGGATCATTTATATGATATCTGATGTCCCTGAATAAATAAAAAAAAATATATAAAAATAAGATATAATTACCTTGAACTGTTATAGGCTCTTCAATCCATCCTAAAGTATCACATAAGTAGGTACTGGGGAAAATTATAATTTTATCTTAAGCAGAACTGGATTTAAAGGCAGTTTCAGGATTATGTTCGAATTCCAGAATCCCATTAGAATCAACAGATAAATTCTAAAAAGAATAAAACATCCTTCATATACAATGACAATATTCATAATAGCAGATGGAAATCTTATTATAACGAGCTTGTTGTTAAACACATATGCAATAATGTTCTCACTCAATTAAACAAAAAAAATTTTCAAGGGCTTGCTCAGTAATATAGTTAGGAATATATATAATTTATAATTAGTAATGCAGGATGCATAGCCAAATCTTTCAACAAAAAAAGCACCTTTTAAGCACTTAAAAAATATTTTTAAACACTATATGGGTCATTCTCACAGAAACAGTCATTTTTATGTCCCCAGTATACTCTATGCTTGTCTTATGACCTATTAATGTCTTTTTTTTTCAGGGAAAGTATCTTTCAGAATGCAGATTAACAAAAAAATAAAAATATTTCTTCTATATAATTAATATATACCATTATATCATTCCCTCACTAGTTCCCATTGTTGACTTCAAAAAATAAAAAATTGTTTCTAAATAAATAGTAAATAAGTTAACTAATTAGTATTTTTTATTTTAGAATATTAAAATACACAATTCAAAAAATCAATTTTAAATTTTACTTCTGATAAAAATATTACTACAGCACTCTCTCTAGTATGTTGCATCATTCCCGCACAACAATATATTTACCACCCACAATGACAATGTAATAAAAATATTTTAATAAAAACTTTAGTTTACAACTGACATCATAGAACAAAAATTGCAGTATGTTTTCATTTTCAAATTACAAAAGTTTGGCTGTGTAACAAATTTGAATGCATCAAACGAGGTAAAAAATTTTGCCATTATCATTCCCTCATATCTATTTTTAAAGTAAAATAAAATATAATGTTACCAAAAAAGTGGATAATTATAGGTACTTTCTTGTACTAAAATATATGTACGAGATTGATTTCAGAAATCAATTGGGCCCAACTTTTATTTTGAAATTTTATTAAATTTTTCATTCCCTCACTAACATATAAAATAACGGAATAATGCTAAAATGAGGGAATGATGCTAATGTGATGGAATGATTCTAAAGCATTCATTATTCAAAAGATGAGTATATTGTTTAAAATGTAATTTTTTTTTCTTGCTTTTTCGTATTTTGTTCCTATTTTCATTAAAAATTACAGAATATATTAAGTCAAACTATTTTTAAAAATATTAAAAATATTGAATTAACCTGATCAGTTTTTTTTAAAAATTAAATTGTGAAAAAAAGAGAACATAATAGAAGAAAAAAAAGTCAAGAAAGATAGGAATGAATACAAATCCAGAATACTACTTAGTTTAAAAAAAAGAAGAAGAAAGATCGGATTATGTACCTGAAAAAAAGTAAAAAGGGGACCAGTGAAACCCGCCTCCCAGATGACTAGTTGTAACTTGAGGGTGAAAAAGAAATAATGGAAGAAAAACTCTTGTAACTACAAGTTGAAAAAACAAGCTTTAATAGAAACAGATAAAAATGTTAATGAACCATCATTGAATGATAATTTTCCAAGACCTTCGAGTAAACAAATCACATTAAGAATTTCCTTGCATAATGTTTTGAATTTTAGTAAACTTCGTTTGAAAGAGCTAGGCGTAAAAAATTGAGCAAAATTGAAAAGATACTTGATGTACTTGTTCAAAAAACTAGAGTTTGTTATAAAAAGTGATTTCATAGAATTAAAAACTAAGACCCAAACCAAGAAGTCTACATAAATTTAAGGGCAAGGAAAGTATATCATCATCGGTATGCAAGCGATTGGTTTTCGGTGTAGTACTATGTTTGTAAGTAGGAACTAATTTTAAAATTTTAGCAAAGACTCACATAGAAAAAGTTATTTAATGGAATTTTAAGAGGAAAATTTTTTAAAAAGTATAGAGCATTCTGTTCCTCAAAGTGATTTCTGAAATATAGAATACACAAAGAATCAGTCAAATGATAATTTTTAAAAACAATTATGTAACTTATGAAACTTCAAAAAACATAGTTTGTTTTAATCAGATGAATTGAGAATGTGCTCAGGTAAAAAGGAATGTGAAACAAGAAAGAAAGAGATAAAAGAGCTAAAAGAAGTGGTGCTTGATACACTAAAAAAAATATTTACATGGAAACCCAAACTGTTGCATTAGTTATCCTACTTTTTGAAGAATGCACACGTTTCCGGTAAAATAACCAACAATTAAAGATGTGTCGATGCATAGTACATGCAAATTGGAAAATGGTTATCTCAAAACTTTATGAGATTAATATTACTAATTATAAGTCATCCGTGTGCAATAACTTGTGATTTCAACTTTGAAGACTGTTTGTATAGGAAATACCCTAATTGAAAAGATAAAATGCTGATTTATAAACAGTATGATGATAAGGAACTATTTAAGTACAAAAAGTGTGTATTAGAGAAAAAAAAAGAAATATATTGTTAAAAACCAAGAAAAGATTTCTAATAAATCAATAAAGATAAAATAAGAAATTAGTCCTTCCAATTTAATTAAAGAGCTAGAGGGGGACTTACCAAAATATACGGTGCATGTTGCAAATTAGTAGAAAACAGTAAATGAACTGAAAAAACAATTATCAACAGATTTAATACTAGTACATATTTGTTTTAGCGAAAATTAAAGTTGCAAATATAAGGAAGAGATTCAGTCTCAATATGCTCAGTAACCTGTACAGGAGTTTTTTTTATAACCGTTGTTGAACACTCAACCCAATCTATGCTATGCTGATGTTCAACTCCGTAGCCTTGTAATTTTTTAACCAATCCAGAAGACAAGGAAACTCCCGGATCAGTACCCCCAGAGGTATTGATTTGTTATAAGAACCTGGAGGACTTTGCGACTCGACAGATTTAACGTGCATCAGTCACAATTTACTACACAGGAAGTCTTTGGCAGGCGGGGATCAAACCCATGAATTCCTGGACACAGGGCCCAGTGCCCTACCAACCAGGCTATCCCGGGCAGTGTAAATGTTAATTAGAACAATGAAAAAACTAAAAGAATAGCCGATCAGAAAGTGGCAGAAAGAAAGGTGTGCATAAAAAGTTTAAAATAGGAGATAGATTCGAGAGTGGTAAAATTTTATATACCGGCGAAGTGAAGACCATGCATTCAAGAAATTTAACAATTGAGGTAACGGTTCCAATTGTAGGAAAATATAAATGATAATTTCCCAGACATACATAGCTATTTAAAAACAAACATCAGAAAAGAATCCTATCATGCGTGAAAATCATTCCAGCCAATTCTATTTCAATAACCTAGAAAACTATCATAGTTATAAAACAAAATTATAATATTCATTAAATATGCTTAGTATACTTTAACTTGATGAAGAAACACATGTATTCAAATAAACCATCATTCTCCGAAGATTAACGTCATTCTCCTCAAAAATTATCAAATTTATTAATTTCTTTAAATATTAAGTAAAATTTAAAGGATTTTCTCATTATGCCATTACATATGCCTACCAATATAAAAAGTTTCAAACCTTTTCATTCACTTTACTTTTTTGGGAATTTTTGAATCAAAAATAACAGTTCTCAAAAGAATGACCCATATACATTAAAAAAATGCAAAATATTTTTCAAAGACTTTACGTGATTATGACAAAATAGCTAGTTTCTAACAAAGAATTCTTTTCTTGATTAAAATTAGCCATTATAAATTGATTGAGAGATTTTTCGGTTCGATGTCAGAGAGTAGAAAATGAAGCCTGAAATTGAGAATATGTTGCAAAATGCAGCAGAGTTGCAAATGACAATGCAATTATCTCACTGAACCCAACACAAGTATTTCATCAAACAAGTAAAATGATTGGCGCTTTCATACGCTATGGACCGATGATAAGCAGAAAAGCCTCATGTTTGAATAAATTGCGAAAACGTGGAATCGAACAATGTGAAAACCACACTTTTGCATAATACAAGGAGAAAATCGATATGGTAAAGAAAAAAAAATTTTTTTTCGAGAAGTAAAAATTAAGCACTTTTCAAAAACACCCAATAAAAGAAGCACCTTTGAAGGCTTATAAAAAACGAAAATAAGCACCTTTAAGACCATGTAGAGTAGGCTATAAAGTTTCAAATGTTGGTAATAAATTTTTAAAACATTCAAATAAAACATGAGAAAGTAATTTAGGATAACGCAATGAAGTTCTTTTCCAATAATTTGTTTACAGATTGATATTTAGAATTTTTTTTCCAGAGATGGAAACTTCTTGACTTACTCTAGATTTGTCTGAATTCAGTTTTTCTTCACTTAAACTAGTTATGGAGATGAATGAGAATTTGTGCTGAAAAGCTTCTCTCGCAGTATGGCACTCTCTTAAGGGATATTTTTCAAAATGCCTTTGAAAAATATAAATTTTAGTCTCTGACTTACTTGAATCATATAAAGTGTAAATTGCTTAGCAACAATATAAGTAACTGGTTTTGAATGCCACTGTTGTATCTTCATTTAATGAGTTTACCCGGGGTGTATTTCTTTTTTACATACGGCCTGAAAAAAATAAAGAAATAAAAACTTCTATCATTTACATTACAAGGATGAGTTTTGTAAAAAACTGAAAATAGAAATTAAAAAACGTCGCATGTAAAATTTTTTTTTAAATAATGGAAAAAATTCCTGAAATTTGAGCAAGAAGTGTATGTAAGAAGCATATATCAATGCACAGAAGCACATGATCAATGCACAGAAGCACATGATCAGAAGCACATGATCAATATTTTAATAAAAAAATAATAAAAATGTTGAATTATGTACAATGCTGAATAAATATAAATTTTTTAAAAAACTTTTGTGTGAATTCTGATCTTGATTGCGTGAATACGAATTCCAATGTGAGATTCGCAAGTCGCTTGAATACAAATCAATATTTGTAAATTGTAAATTATGTGAATACGAATCGTGATGCGTAATTTTTAATCGCATATATATTCGATAGCGATATGACTTTTAAATCCAGTAAATGCACTTTTGAATCGCGTTTACATAGGTACGAAAAGTCGTAAAGAACAAAAAAAATTTCCAGAAGTTCGAAAAAAGGGACATTTTTTTTAAAAGAAGCTGAATGCTACCAAAAATCTGAAAAACTTATCCTTGACAAAATAAATTAAACTCTTTTCAAAGAAATAATTAACACATAAAAAAAAGAATAAACAAAACAGGTTCTGCTTATGTTGGGTCAGCTTGAAAAAAAAGTTTACTTATGACATTCTTTCATAATAGTGACATTTAGCTTACTTCATAAGAATTTATAAATTAATAATAATAATCATAAATCAATAATAATCTTGGTTTATAGAAAAAACATTTTTCATGTTTTATGTAAGAATATTTAAGTAGTTTTTATTCTAGAAACCTTTTTGCTAAAATCCATAAAATTTTAGAAGCCTTCGAGAAATTGTAATTCAGTAATTTTGAATTACTATCCTCAAAATAGCAGTGTATCCCTGAACAATTAAAAAAAAAAAACAACTTTGTTAAGAAACTGTAGGATAAACATCCAAAAGACTGAGAAGAATAAGAATTCTAAAAGACCAATATTGATTAAGTGCAGAAAACTAATATATGAAGAGTATTGTTCATTTTCACATTGCTTGAAAACAAACTGTGATAGTTGGTTTTTTAAAACATGTGAATACAGGGCATTATGTTTGATTTGAAAATGTGAATATGAATCATGACATTTGATTCTCAAATCATAAATCAATAATAATCAATGGTTAATTTTTTTAAAAGCCTGATAACGAATTGCGATGTTCAAACTCCAGGAATATGATTCACACTTAGTGGGTTCTCCATATGAAATGATCGAAAGAAGGCAAAATGTTTCACACAAGCATTCATTTCTTCGCAAAGGAAAATGCCTTGAGAATGATTGATTCCTTATTAGTAAAACAGCTTAACAATATTTTTAGTTATTATTAAACAGGGTTGACACTCAATTCTGGAAGGAAAAAAATTCCCTGTATACATTATACACAATATATTAAGAAGAACACAACAATTACTGTGCTCTTGTGTTAGCTATATTGGGCTAACTATATTAGTTAGTTTTAATTGCTGGAAAAACTTAGACAAAAAAAAAGAGGAAGAGCTGAACATACTTAAATAATGCTTTAGTAAATGAAATAGTTTAGTATAGCTGAAATATCATGCTTGAAAATTGTAAAGATTATGCTTTAAGTGGTCACCATTTTTTAAAAGACAAAAATAAGAAACAAAATTCCCTTTATTTTCTCAGTTCAGAAAAAAAAATCAAAATTATCTGCATTTTCCCTGCTATTTTAAGAGATTTTTTAAACTACCTGTATTTCCCAGGTTTAACCCATGGAGTGACAATCGTGATAAAGCAAAAATAAGCAGGGTTTAAAAAATGGTGGTAAGATGCATAATTTTTTTGGAATTTAAAGTAGGAATAGGTTTCTTTCCTTTTTAAATTAAGAGAACGGTGGGTCTGGTTTTGAAAAAACATTTTAAGACATAAATGCAGGGGCCCAACTCAAAAATCCTGAAAATTTCTTGAGTGCAATCATTAATAATCGAAGTATTAATCAAATTTAAATCATTGATATCTTCACAACATGAAATTTTAAGTAAATGATATGCAGCATAATTTAAATTAAGAATTACATATAAGTTTACTTTTATCTCTAATCACATTTATTATTCAACAAGAAAAAATATTTGAAAATGAAAGAGATGCCAAGTATAAATTCTAGTTCTAATATTTTTAAATAAAATATACAATAATTTTTATACATAAATGCGATCAATGATTTCTTGAAACCTCTGGAATTTGGATTTCTGAATTGAGGTCCGCTTTGCAGAGGGGATACATAATGGTTTATTCATAAACGATTCACCGGGGAATGAAAAAATATCCGTAATGAGAGGTGTTCGTTTTGCAAGAGTATTCATCACATGGGGTTTCACTGTACTGCAAATCTTATATTGAATTAATTTCAAATTAAAATACTTTTCAATCCTACTCTTAAAAAATATGAAACACAGAAAACATGAATTTTTCCTTAAAAAAAGTTTTAAAAAAAGATGTGAAAAACTTTTTTAACTTTCTGGCACTATATTAAATTTAATTTGTTTAAATATAAATTATTGTTATAGTATTTATTTCTAAAAAATTTTATTGGTCATTTTTAGTTTCTTTTATTTTCGGCAGTAAACTACGTAAAATTTTAATTATCAGGTGTTACTATACAGTTCTATTGTTTTTATTAGGATGAAACCAGTTTGCATTTATTTAAGCTCCTGTATCAATTGGTTCAAAATTGTAATGCAATACGTTAAAAATAAATACAAATAGGAAGTATATTAAAAATCTCCTGAATATAAACACATTACAAGGATGTTTAACAATAAAAGTATTGCCTATAAACTCGTGCAAAACATGTAATTAATTTGACCGAATTATTATAATATAATAATGCTTGAAATAGTAAATATTCTATATTTATATAATATATTGCCAAATTTATCCAATTGTCAAATTTATATTATATATAGTCTAAATTGATACACTAAAGTAAACAAGTGCAAACTGGTTTCAGTCACGTAAATACAATAAAGCTGTATACCAAAGCTGTGTAGCCAAATTATTCAACAAAAAATAAGCACCTTTTAAGCACTTTCAAAGTACTCAAAAAATATTTTTAAGCACTTTAAAAAGTATAATCAGGCAGGGTAGGAAAGTTTTTCACAATTAACGGTTTTATCTTGTTTTAACTGTCGTGCGTCTTTTTGCATGATTCCAAGCATGATTCGATTAAGATTTTACATTGAACCTTATAGTGCGTCTAATAATTTGGCCAGCTACTGTAAATAGAAAAAGCTCTGATAAAATAGAAACACTTGCACTATTGTTTTAGAAAAAGGAATCTTTAAACCTTAGCATACATTTTGGGAATATTTATATAGAAACAGTGTTTTCACTACAGCACGAGAACGCGCGAGAAACAGTGTTTTCACTACAGCACGAGAACATATTTTTTTCTGTTCTCGTATTAAAAAATGATTACCGCGAGAAATTCGCGCGTTCTATAAAATCGATTTCAAAGTTCGCGAATTTCTCGCATTTTGGAAAAAGCTTCGAATTACGCCATTTAGAATAAAATCCGTTTCACTTTTCTTCCTGGATCTTTCATTATTTTCAACATTTGCCCCGTTATCTAGTTTCCCTATTTACCAGTATTGTTCAGAACCTTTTCGAACAACAGAACACAACCACGGAGCCCCTTTCAGAACACATTTCTCTGCAACCACGCAATTACCGTAGGTAAGGTTTCTTCATGTAAGACGTTCAAATTTTTTATGCATTTATGCAAGATGGACAAATACCTTGTAAATTCAAAATCTTCAATGCTTTAAAAAATAGAAGACGTTAAAAATGTATTATAATTAAGGAAATTATTTTTTTCCAAGAGTTTTTGTGTTTTTTTAGTTTTTAGAAAGCTCACTTAACTTTTTGAAATCTCACCCTGTTTTTGAGAAAGGGTGAGAAATTCTCACCCATTTTTTTTCTATGATGAAAACACTGTAGAAGCACCTAATAANTTTTTTTCCAAGAGTTTTTGTGTTTTTTTAGTTTTTAGAAAGCTTACTTAACTTTTTGAAATCTCACCCTGTTTTTGAGAAAGGGTGAGAAATTCTCACCATTTTTTTTCTATGATTTCCCACTGTAGAAAGGAAAAATCATCTAACAAGGAAAAAGAATTACCTAATTACTGGTTTCTCCAACATTTCCATTTTAGTTCGCAGTTCATTCTTTCAATTCAATTGTCCTCATAAAGTCCTCTTCATTGATTTCAGCTTCAGAATCACTCACATACATCAGGTTGATCTCTCTCTGCACTTTGGTTGCTTGCTTCAGAATCATTTTTATTTTGGATATCATGGGTTTGGGCAGAATGTTATTCTTCATGTCAAAGTAACTGTAAAAATAACCAAATTTTTAGTCTTTGTTATTACTCCTGCTCAAATAACTGTTATAAAGGGGGACATACCCCTAATAACACCCCTTTTTTGACAAGGTATGTAGCTAAATCTTTCAACAAATAATAAACACCTTTAAAGTACGTTTTAAGCACTCAAAAAATATTTTTAAGCACTGTATACATTAGCATGCAAAATAATTTTCAAAAACTTTACATGGTCATGATAAAATAAACCAATTTCTGACAAGGAACTCTTTTCGTGATTATATTAGCCATTATGAAATGATCAAGAGATTTTTAGGTGCGATATCAGAGGATGGAAAACGAAGCTTGAAATTAAGAATATCTTTCAAAATGCAGCAGAGTTGCACATGAGAATGCAAGAATCTCAACCAACCCAGTCCAGTTGGCACACATACGGACTCGCAAGCATTTCATCAAACATGTCAAATGATTGGCACTTTCATACGTTTTAGATTGACATTATGCTGAATGAAGCGTGAAAAAAATAGAATAGAACAATGTTAAAAGTATGCTATTGCATGACATGTGGCGAAAATCGACACAGTAAAGAAAAAAAGGGAAAAATCAAGCACTTTTTAAGAAAACCCAGTAAAAAAACCACCTTTAAGGGCTTTTAAATAACGAAAATCAAAAATAAACACATTTAAGCACTTTTTAAAAATACTACTGTTATTATGTGTAAAAGGGAGGCCATATACCTAATACCTCCCTCATTTCTTTGATATAATCAACTCAAAAATAGGGAAAAAATGAAAAAATTCCCTGTCATCAGGTAATTTTTTAAATTCTCTGTATTTTCCAGTTTTTCCCTATGGAGTGGCAACCCTGAATGAGCATCCATTAACTCAAATGAGTGGTTGTGTACGTGCATTATAAACAGTAAATGGTAATTCTATTTGCATTACATCAATCTATGTCAACTATATATCAAATTGAACCAAGTAATTTTTTGATTAATTGACAAAATCTTAAAAACTCTCAACATTTTGAACAACAGTGTGCTCTTCAATAAAGAAAAGGAAAAAAAGAACATCAAAATATCTATTTTTAGGAAACATTTGATCATACGACTTTTACAGACTTCCAAAACTTGCTGATGAGCATTTTATTTTAGGAGTATTTCAATATGTCTGAGTAAGAAAATGGACATATCTTGAAATGAGTGTTTTAAAATATGGACATAGCTCAAAATGGGTTTAGTTAAGAAAATGAGAATAGCGCTCAAAATGAATGAACCATTTAAAGAAACGGTCACATCACAAAATGAGTGTTTAAGAATATGGAAACAGCTCAAAACCTATATTTAAGAAAAAATGGGCATAGCACTTTTCAAGGTGTAAATGGTGACTGGTACATGTTAAATCTGTCGAATCACAAAGTTCTCCATGTTCCCATAATAAATCATACCTCTGGGGGTACTGATCCATTTTCTTCTCTTCTGGATTGGTGCAAAATTACAAGGCTACGGAGTTGCCCAAAATTGGGTCGGCTGTTCAACGACTGTTATAAATATAATAATAATTAAAAAACAATATAAAGAATACATGAATTTACCACAGTAATACTTTTCTTAATGCAAAAGAAATACTTGTTTTAATTTTTTATTGAAAATAAGTATACAGGTCAACCAATTTACTTCGACCTTATATATGGATGATAAGTATACAGGTCAACCAATTTACTTCGTAAAAGGAAAATACAATGTTTAGAGGAACCAATTTATAGATTAGGAGGGACCAGCAACTTGCTGTACCTTCCTGGTGAGGGGAAAAAGTTACAGCAAGTTATGATCATATTTGCCACCAACATGACTAAATATGTGGATGGCCCTTCGTTAATCTACCTGCTGCATGGGTGCAAGTTGGAAAAAAGGCCAGGACTGAAAATTTTTTGGACTGAAATACCTAACATACACAATACTCCCTCGACATATGCAAACTATCTAAGAAAGCTTTACCATAATACATTAAGTTTAAATACTGTACAAAAAATATTTATTCATCTGTCTTTTGATAAAATAACAACAGGACATAAGAAAGTAGACCAATAACGTAGACCTAAAAAATATTTTTAAGGACAGGAAAAAAAATTATGATTTCCGTCCTCGAGTCTTGTTTCCGTCTTACCTCCGGCCGCGGACATTTTCGAAAGACGGAAATCCGTCCTGGGGACGGAAGACTTGCACCCATGACCTGCTGTACAAGCGACTTTTCACTCAAAAAGGTTGTACACCCCTATAATAAAGTAGCACTTATTTAGGATAAATTACTACTATTGATAACATCTCCTGAAATAAAATTAAAAAATGACTATTTGGCAAATAGGGGTGCCTATGGGCTGAGAAGATTTATTTAATCTAGCAAAACTAAGTTCTTAACTTATGAAACTCTTGTCAGGTTGGACTTTATGCTTCTGATGCTTGGTCAGTGACAAAACTGGAAGAAAATTGTATCACAATATTCGAGAGAAAGATTTCACTGAGTATATTTGATGACGTGAATGAGAACAATAACTGGAGAAGATTTAACTGTACAAGATTTATAAAAATCCGATGTTATTAAATACATAAAAATAGATAGAATGAATTGGGCTGATTCATATAATTCGAATGAGTGATGACAATACAATAAAAAAAGATATTGCTTTTTAGACCCTCTGCGACAAGAAAACGGGGAGTGCCACGGCAGAGATGGGTTGATTCGGTGGTATCTGATATTCTTGCAATTTATGAAAAGAATTATAGATCAAAGATAAATCGAAAGTTTTTATGGAGAAATCTTCCGAGGAAGGCATTGTCCCACATTGGGCTGTCTGGTCAACTATAACAATGATGATAAAAAACTGGAGAAATATGAGACATCAGAGAAAAAGCAATGTTTTATTCACGAGAGAAGCAACTAAACACTCAACTTTCCACATACCAGTCGATTAATCAATACAAGAACCTCAATTTGGTGTATTTGATTGATGATGGCAGATTTTCAGTTTAAAGGCTGCTGGAACTGTCATTTATTAGTTATTTATTTCATCTCTCTACTTATGCCTTTTGCCTTGCCATTGGAAATAAAAATAAATAAATAAATCTCTTATCACATTTATTATTCTATCAGAAAAAATATTTACAAATGAAAGAGATGCCAAGTATAAATTCCAGTTCTAATGATTTTAAATAAAATATACAATTTTTATCTCTGCATGATAGAAATTCAGATCTGCTAAAATTATTTCTTTAGAATTGCATAAATTATTACTTTAAAAAAAAAAAAGGATAAAAATCTGATTTTATTAGCAAATTTTAATAATTTGATTTAAATTATTTAATGCTCTATTTTTCTTCCAACTAAAACAGTTGCTTCATTTATTTATACAATTTCAATTGATATATATTTTCCATTAATTAGAACAATTAGCAACTGAACTCTAAATGTTGCCAACAGATCTGAATATTTTTTTATTTTATAAGCGTTGTTGAACAGCGGATTCAATTCTGGGTTTA
>NC_092212.1:90851356-90871965 GCF_043381705.1 Parasteatoda tepidariorum
TTTCCTCATTTTAAAGCTAATAAAATGTAGTGAACTATATTGCCACATTGAATACCCTAGGATCTATCTTCGCTTACTTCAACCCCATAATAAGCTTATAATTATTTCCCTCTAGCAGGGTCCACTAGTACCCGGTAATGTACATGTATTATACGTGATCCGATATAAATATTATGGGTCAATAATAAGGTAAGATAAAGGGCTATGTCTTGAAGCAGAATATTGACTTCGAATTTCCTCATTTTAAAGCTAATAAACACACTATTATATACATATTAAATTTGATTGTCATATTGTGTCCCCCCTACAAATCCTATCATTATTTCCTCTGGTAGGGTCCCGCTCAATTACCAGCAGTGGAAAGAGTTATTTGCGCATGTGCAAATTGCGTCTATATGTGATTGCTCATTCAATTTGATTGCAGTAAGAATGGTCCTTAAGAATAATACCTATATCTTGNTTTGCGCATGTGCAAATTGCGTCGATATGCGATTGCTCATTCAATTTGATTGCAGTAAGAATGGTCCTTAAGAATAATACCTATATCTTGTCATACTGAAAGTACATACTTCTACTTAAATTTCTTTATTTATTTTATTTTATTTGTATTGTTGTCGCGCGATAGATTTAAATGTACTCACTTCAACGAATTTAATTTTTAGGTACTACCAATTATGCATTATAGTATACCATTCATAATTTATTTTATTTTTGGTGGAAGATTTTTGTATCGTAATCTGTCATGGAATAATTGCAGAGTCTTGGTGACCCACAAGAAACTTACAAAAGAAAAACATAGGAGGAACCAACTTGTAAATTTTAAGTAACTGGCAAACCTTTCACTTTCTTTAAAAAAAAGAGAGATAAAAATTGTTTTTAAAACCATTTAGAGACAGATCACGACATGGAAATATACCCTATTTAAACGTGGTCTTAAGAAAGATACAACTCTTAAATTAGGGGTGCACAACCTTTTTGATTGAAGGGCCACCTGCACAGCAGGTTGACTAAGGAAAGGCCGCATATATATTTAGACATGTAGACGACAAATGCTGTAATATGTGTTCTAATTTTTTTTATCAATAATCTTAGTAATATATTTGTAGAAAATTAAAGTGTTCAATTATTAGATCTGGGTCAAAAATGAAAAAACTAATACTTTTTTAAAAATAATTTCAATTTTTATATCATCAAAAATAGATTTATTAAAATAATTAAATAAACGTTTGAAGAAGAAAAGAAATGTTTTTTTTTTTTAAAATCATATCACACTATGCAAAAATTATCCATTTAAAAATAAATTATTATTAAAAAGACTGCAATGCTCACTGAAGGAAAGTAGAAAATAATGTTATATATATATTTAGTAATATAAATTCAAAATGTACTTTATTATTTCTTTTTAATGATTATTAGGTTTTTTTTATATAGTAAACGTACACCGACTTCTTTGCATTTCTGTTTTGACTATTTTGCACTTCTGCTTTTTTTTTTAAAAAAAAAGAATCATATTCAAACAAGTCAATTTCTTAATTTTTTCGATACTTTTAGTTCTAAGATTTGAGAAGGAATTTTTTTGTTGTTTTTATTACAACTCATCGTTTTAACGGAACGTCCCATACTATTGATTAATTGTCACTTTTTTCTCTGTACCATAATATAGATAACCGAGAACATAGAAAACTGAGATTTTCAGTGTTTTAGTTTTGTTTTAGGAACTCAGAACAATTTTTTTTCTGCTTTTATTTTTAATTAACTCTTCTCTATATAGGCATTTTCCCCAATGAACGTTACTAATAAACTTCATTTTGTAGCAATTCCTTTCTTCTATAAATATGGCAATGTGAAAAATTTAAATTCAATATGCTGAATTTAGATTTTTAATTAAAAAAAATTAAGAACGTTTTTTGTTTTTGTTTAGTTTTTTTTTCTCTTAAAAAAAAACTTCTCTTTTTACAAGCATTTTTATTATAACGCAGCAATTTTTAGAACATTTCTGTTAGACACATTCTTGACCTGTTCTGGTATTTGAAAAACTGAGATGTTCAGCTTTAAAATTTCTATTCGAAAATTAAGATAAATTTTTATTTTCTCTGTTTCACTTTTGTATATAATCTTTAGTTCTTATAGAGATGCATTTTCCAAAGCGCTTCTAATAGGCCTTATTTTTTAGCGTTGTTTTATGAACACGTTTTTTCCAGAAAATATTATTCTTAGCATTGAACTTTTGGTTTCAGTGTTGCTATGCTCTGCTGAAGAATTTTATTTGGCCCCAAATATACGGTATTCGGCAGATTTTTTTTTTTGCCGAACATTTAGTACTAGACCAAATCACAATTCGTTACCACATTCGAACAAATGACATTCGTCGCTAGTCTGAAATATTGTACCAAATACCATTCATAACCGAAATACCGCATCAAAAAGTGTTTATTTGCATGCGCGAATAGAAATTCGCCTCTCGTAATAACATTGCAGTTAATAATAATAACGTGGAAAGGTATAACATATAAAAATAAAATCACTTAAATTAATGGAACTCAGCACGAATAAAGCGTGTCAAATGAGCGATTATCTATTACCTAATAAAATTATCGAAAATTTCAAATCTATGTGGGAATGCATAGCAATTATTGCCCAAGGAAAATGGTTGAAAAAAAGAAAGATCTGCCAAAAGTGCGCCAAAAAGTGATTATTTAAATGGGCGATCTGAAACTCGCGTGTTGTAATAATATCGTTAGAAAAATTTAGGATTTTCGAAATTATGTTGAAAAGCGGAAATAAGTGCTTAAAAAATCATTTTGATATATGATAAAATCGACTTAAAGAAAGCGTGGTGAACATACATTTACTATAGAATCAATAAAAATTTAGAGCTTCACAACGTGATGACTCAAAAGTGCAAAAAAAAAAATTTAAGAAATTTTTTATATTTGAAATTTTTGTTTATTTTTTATTGAGTTCAGAAACTCTTGCGGGCAGCACCTCAGTGGTCGGAGGGCCGCATATGGCCTGCGGGCCGCAGGTTGTGCACCCCTATCTTAAATACATAGCTATTTCTTTACAAATGTATATAAATGTAGGAAAGTGGAATGTTTATAAAGAAGTGAAATATATAAAAAGAAATTAAGAATTTTATTTTAACATTTTAGGTCTGTCAATCTACTATGGATAAAGAATCATCAAAATCGTTATTTTCTCTACTGTGCTGTCCTAATATATATGGAATTAACTTAGAGTCCTCTAGTTTAAATGAAGTTCTTTCAGTTTTCGAGGACAAAATATTACTGGATTGCTGTTCATCAGCAGCAGAATATGCTCTTGTTTAATACCTCACTCACATAGTGGAGCCAATCGGATGGAAAACTGTCTGGAGGTCAACTGGAAAATCTTCTATTGTTGATTCAGAGTTAGATTTCATAGTGGAAGTAATACTTGTATTGACTTTTTTATTGTAAAATATGAATTTTTTATTGTCGATATAAATCTTCCTGGTAGCATTTTGATTATTCAGAGCTAAATTTCATAGTGGAAGTATTACTTGTATTGGCTTTTTTACTGTAAAATAAGAGTTTTTATTGTAAATATAAATTTTCCTGGTAGCATTTCATTGTTTTGTTGATTCAGAGCTAGATTTCATAATGGAAGTAATATTTGTATTGTCTTTTTTGTTTTAAAATACGAATTTTTATAGTAGACATAAATTTTCCGGGTAGCACATTTCATTGTATTGAATATTTTGACCCTTTGCCTGCTGCAGGCATATATAAAAGCTTTGCTAACTGCCTCGGGTGTACATATAAGCCTTTCTGTAGTATGCAAAGTGTCACTATCAGTAAAACTACTGACACTGCTTTGGAGTGCAATAGAATGACCTTGAGAGCAGAGTTGAAAAGATTTAGGACAGAATGTAACATGTCCATGGTTTAAAATGTCCTTTTCCAATTCCCTCAAATTATGTCACAATTTTAAAAAAAAATTGTGAAAAATGAAGTTTTACTTTTTGAACCTGAAACAAAATGAAGACTTTTTGTTTTTATTAAAAAAGTTTATTATTATATTTTATATTGTATTTATTATCCTTATGCAAAGGCATAATTTATCAGTATTAAAAGCATGTTTAAGAGATAAGGTATTCAGTGAATTGTGGAGCTTCAAAAGTTATAAATCTTTTCATATTATATTATTTTTCTTCCAATAAGTTAAAGCAACAAAAAATGCATTTTTTCTTCAATAAGTTAAAGCAAATTGTATAAAAAGTATAGAATATTTATTGATATATGTAATTATTATGTGCACAATGGTGACACATATTGAATTTTTATAAATGTTCAAGGTTTTGGACACTTTAAGACAAAAAACTCAAATCCCCTGTCCGAAACCCCAACCCTGTCTGAGAGTGTTTTCAGACAAGAATAGAAAGTAGATCATGGTTCTGCAGTTATATTGATTGTGTTTCTTTCAAGTAGTTCACACTTTTTTGCTATTATTTGACTTCTGTTTTTGTTTCTGTGTGTGAGAATTTTTTTTTTTTTTTTGTGAATATGTCTGAGAGTAAATTTAAGCTATTATTTTCCTTCATCTTTTGAATTTATAAATTATTTCAGATGAAGACAACTCTGATCTGCAACTTGCAATTTTTTTTTATTATTATGATGTTTTTTTTAGTTTTTTTTTGGTAAAAGTAAACAGTTTTTAGATTGTAAAGCATGCCTCTTTTTCTGCAATAGGCATTAAAACTATGAGCGCTTCTGTGGAAACCGGTAGTACTGGGAACTGAAAGTATAAGAGCTCATTTCTATTATAAAGTATAAGTTTATAATATTGTTTTCAAGGTTTTTAACCCTAAACAGCTATGCTTAAAATGACCAGAGTTAACATTGCATTTGGGTAAAATAGTGCTATCAAGAGTTAAAAAGTGTTTATTTTTTATTTAAAAAATACCTGCATTTTTTATCTTAAAGATAGTCAGGCTATAGAAATATTCATATTTTTGACACATTTCTATTCAGTTCTTGCTGTTGTAATCTAAAAATCTTATAAAATGTCTTGAAAAGTTTACTTTTATTCCTTTTTATTGTGAACCCTGTATGATTTTGATTTTTTTGCAAATATCTTAATTTTATTAGGAGATTTGTGTAATTTTATTTATTATTAGTAATTAATAGTGTGGTCCATTTATAAATGATATCACATTTACTATCAATGATTTTGAAATTGTGAAAGTGAGTTTTAAATTTGAATAATTTTTCAATTGTTCAATTAATTCTGTTGTAGATCCATATTGTTTTTTTATCAATCTGATAGACATTTCCATTTAATTTTTAATTAGTACAATGTCCTCACAATATGCAAATTTCAGATTTGAGTAGACTATTTGTACGGTAACAATTTATTTGAGAAACTCTTTTTTACTCGACATTTGTATTCTGTGATAAAAATTCAGAGGATTGATCATTATCAAAATTTTAATAACAACCTTTTTCTATTATTCGAAAATCAATTTATGACTACAAATATTAAAATTGCATAGAAAATTACAAAGTGGGTTATTTTAATCACTGTATTTTCTTTTTTTAAAAATAAAAAAGTTGTACAGTTGTATTTAACTTAGAAAAAATTGTATTTTTTCCAACCGGTATTAATAGTTTTGATGAAATTAAAGATTTTTTGAAGTTTATTTGGTACATTTCATATTTATTATGTTGGTTAAAATAAATAGTTAAACTATTGTTAATTTATGTTTAGGTTGTGAGTGTGGGAAAAGTTAGAGGCTGGTGAAATCAGTAATCGGAGCTGACCTCAACCAGATACAGTGGATTCAGCAAGAAGTTAAAAAATGTTCTAGTGTTGCTCTACCATTAGTTGAGTTGTTTGTAATCAGTGAAGAGGACGATGATGAAGTGTATCTTAAAACAGCATTTGCTATTGAGCATGTTTGGTAACTATATCTACAAAAAAAAAACTGTCTTGCCATCACAAGAATTCTATGCAACTGAAATCGTCTGCTGCTGTGGAAACAGGAGTAAAACTATTTTGACTGAGCGAGAATCAAAGAGATAATGTTACTCCGTCAATCCGCAAAAGTGCAAATCATATCTCTTCTTAACCAGCCAAAGCACGAGTATGCAGGAATTGTGATGGCTAGACTGTATATTAACTTTTTTTGATACTTTGGGATTATCTTGTTGATCTGCTCTAAGTACCTGTACTTATATAAGTGTTTAATAAGTAGTAATCAAAAACTTTGATTGCCATTATAACTATTTTGATTTTTAGAAATTCTTTGGAAGTTGGTATAGTTAGTTCACCATAAATGGAACTTAATAACTGCACATATCAATAAACTGTTTAATATTTATCCTCTGCTTAATATCATGAATCACTTTATCTTCTTTTTTTTCTATTTTACTATTTTCTTTTGGGGAAGTTCTTTTTTTTTTCTTCTCATTTCTCTACATTTTGTTTGATTTTTTTAAGCTTCAATCAGGGTGCGTAGCGTTTGTAAAAAGTACTTAAAGGTGCTTTTTTGGGGATTTCGTTATTAAAAGCTTTTAAAGGTGCTTTTTTCAGCTGGCGTTTTTAAAAAGTGATTTTTTTCCGAATAATTTTTTTCCCCCTTCAGTGATATCTGGTGGATCCCATGCATTTCACGAAAAATGGGGAGTTTGCTACATAATCATTCACACTGACTTCATGTCGTACCCACGTTATGACTTGCGCGTGTGCGCACACTTGAGACCGAAACCCGAGTGCTCCAATTCGGATAGAGAATATCAGATCCTTATGAAATGTTTTTCTTTTTAATTTATTTTAATTTTGTTCTTGTTTATTTTATTTTACTTCTAACACTTTTTTTGACGTAGGGGGTAAGGGTACTTTTGTTCTGAGTTCAGGGTCAAGTTGAATTCACTCGGTGATGTGGGAAAGTACTGATTGTTTCGATTTACGCCTGTTCCTTTTTGGTTTTTTTTAACGCTAAAGCTGTTTCAATAATATCATTGATTGAATGTGAATTTTTTGAGTGCTTGAGATTCTTTGTAAAGTGCTTGAAAAGTTTTTAAAAAGTGCTTATTTTTGATTCAAAGATTTGGCTACGCACCCTGTCAATTGAAGAGCAAGTTTACTATATTTTATATAAAGTTTGTAGTCATAGTTATAAAACTTTTTAATAATGTTATTTTCTCATTTTTTAATTCTTTTATATTTAAATAAGATAGATGGTGCTTATTTTTTATTTATGTCTTTTAAAAGCCTTTAGAAGCGTTTTTTTTATTCGGGTTTTGTAAAAAGTGCTTAATTTTCTATCTTTTTAAAAGAGATTTATTCTTGCCATATTGAGTGTCATTTTAAATTACAAAAAATGCATGATTTTCACAATTTTCTCTGCAATATTTATCAGAAACTAGTTATTTTACCATGATTATGTAAAGTTTTTGAAATTTTTTTTTGAATTTTATTAATTTTATGTTTATAACTTTAAGCCATAAAAAAATTTTTTATTACTGATCCTGATAATAAATTTTTTTTTTGAAAAGTAAGTAAAAATCTTTTTTGAGTGCGTAAAGGTGCTTATTTTTTGTCGAAAAATCTGGCTATACACCATGATTTTTTTTTTAAACCTTAAATTTCAGTATTTTCCACAAACATGCAGAATATCTTGTTTTTAAAATGTATAACTATTGTAGATTTATCTAAGAACATTTTGTTATCATGTTGATCATTATGAAATAGACGATTACCAATGATTTGGAAAAAAATCATCTGTAGCAGGATAGGTAACTTTTTTAAAAAGTGCTTATTTTTGGCTTACATTTTTAAAGGTGCTTTACATATTCGGGATTTTTAAAAAGTGCTTAATTTTATATCTTTTGAAAAAAGATTTTTTCTTTGTCGTATCAATTATCATTCTAAATAACAAAAAATGCATGATTTTCATAATTTTCGGTGCAATATTTATCAGAAACTAGTTAATTTATCATTATTATGTAAAGGTTTTGAGAATGTTTTTGAATTTTATTTATTTTATGTTTATAAATCAAGAACTTTAAACGATAAAATTTTTTTATTATTATTGCACAGATCCTAATTATGATTTAATTTTTTGAAAGTGCTTGAAGTTATTTTTTTGAGTGCAAGAAGTGCTTAAAAGTTTTTTGTTGAAAAATCTGGCTACGCACCCTGCGTAGTGAAGAATACATTCAGCCTAAGGGAAACACATTATGAAACATGACTCATTAAGAAAAAACACAAGATATGTAATTTTATTTATTGGCGAGTCACATCATATTGAAAGCGAGTTCTATTGTTCTTTATTAAGTTTTTTTATTGTTATCAGTTTCAGTATAAATTTTATGATTTATGTCTGGCAAGATGTATTTTCTCTCTGTCCTTTTTTTCCCTCCCTACTTTTGGTTGACAATTACTTAAGTATGAACTTAAGATACAATTAAATTAAGATACCACAGGTTAAGATTAAGATACCACAATATAAAAATTAATTTTCTATTACAATGGATAAATAGTCAATATTTGAAGCTAAGAGACTGGAAAAGTTCATGAAGAAGCACTTAAATAAATAATAACTTTCAAAAACTGGAATTTAAAAACAAAAATTGTGCTAAGTTCACAGATAAAAATACTTCTTTTAGCATGCAACATTTTAAATTCGAAGTTGCATTACAGAGGCTGTAGATTGACGAACCATTTTTCTTACCAAGTTTAACAGTTGATAATTCTCATAACTTAATTATTAATTAATTAATGGTATTTATTAATGTGACAAAACTTACTCTAAGGAAATAAATAATAAAAAAAAACAAGCAATTCACTTTAAAAAATACCAATTTAACCCTGAAAAAACTTAGTAAGCTGAGTCTTTTCTGTAAAAAATCTGTTTTTTTTATATTTTATTTATTTATTATTTTTTTTTTAACATCCCTGTAAAAATTAACCTTTTTATTGGTATCAGTTTATTGTAACAATAAGTTTATTCCATACAAAATCTAATAATAATTTTCATCAAATAAATTGAATAAGGTTTTATGTTTTTAATTAAAATGCATTTTAATTTTGCAGATTCTTTTTATTGCATTTGCAACGACCTTGGGGTGGCGAGGAAGATATCCAATATACGGAAGACATTTTAAAACCTCGATTGCAGCTGTATGTCTTTTTTAAAGCATATTTTTATAGTTTATTTTTGTTAATGATCTGACATTGCTTTTGTAAAAACAAATATTTTATCAGTTCAAATGACTTTGCACAATACTCCCGACCTGGTTGCCCTACTAACCAGGCTTTGATAGCGTGGTTGGTAGGGCAATGGGCACATGTCGGAGAGATCGTGGGTTCGATCCCCGCAGACCCAAGACTCCTGGTGTAGTAAATGGTTACTGACGCACTTTAAATCTGTCAGATCACAAAGTTTTCTATGTTCCCATAACAGATCAATACCTCTGGGGGTACCGATCCAGGAACTACCTTGTCTTCTGGTTTCGGATCAAAATTATGAGGATACGGAGTTGAGGATTGGTAGTCGTAAACCCAGAATTGAATCCGCTGTTCAACGACGGTTATAAAATAAAAAAATATTCAGATCTGTTGGCAACATTTAGAGTTCACTTGCTAATTGTTCTAATTAATGGAAAATATAGATCAATTGAAATTGTATAAATAAATGAAGCAACTGTTTTAGTTGGAAAAAAAATAGAGCATTAAATAATTTAAATCAAATTATTAAAATTTGCTAATAAAATCAGATTTTCATCCTTTGTTTTTTTTAAAAAAGTAATAATTTATGCAATTCTAAAGAAATAATTTTAGCAGATCTGAATTTCTATCATGCAGAGATAAAAATTTTATATTTTATTTAAAATCATTAGAACTAGAATTTATACTTGGCATCTCTTTCATTTGTAAATATTTTTTCTGATAGAATAATAAATGTGATAAAGAGATTTTTTTATACCTTGTTTTTTTATTTATTTTTATTTCCAATGGCAAGGCAAAAGGTACAAATAGAGAGATGAAATAAATAACTAATACAAATGTACGTAGGATAACAAAGAACGAAGACCAAAGTCATTGCTTTAAAAGTTCTCTTGCTTCCCAATATCTTGAGGACTCAATGTGTCCATGAAGGGTGGACAAAAAGATTTACAAAGTGGACAAAAAGGCGCATGTGATGAGAGATAAAAATAAACTTATACATAATTATTGATTTAAAATATGCCGCATATAATTTATTTAGAGTTTCATGTTGTGTAAATATCAATGATTTAAAATTATAAAGACAATATTTTTTTAAATGGGTCGTTAATGATTTTCCTCAAGAAATTTTCTGGACTTTTGAATTGGGCTTTCAGTTACCCCTGATCATGTGTATCAGAAAAGTGGAACACTAAGAACTAGTCAAATAAAGCTTTAAATATAAAAAAATGTTAACTTTGCTGAAAGTTAAAGTTGAAATTAAAGTTTAAGTGAAAGTTAAATTACTGTATCCAACTGTAGGTAGTCATGACAGTTCCAGCAGCTTTTAAACTGAAGATCTGCCATCATCAATCAAATACACAAAATTGAGGTTCTTGTATTGATTAATCAACTGGTATGTGGAAAGTTGAGTGATTAGTTGCTTCTCTCGTGAATAAAACATTGCTTTTTCTCTGATGTCTCATATTTCTCCAGTTTTTTATCATCATTGTCATAGTTGACCAGACAGCCCAATGTGGGTCAATGCCTTCCTCGGAAGATTTCTCCATAAAAACTTTCGATTTATCTTTGATCTACAATTCTTTTCATAAATTGCAAGAATATCAGACACCACCGAATCAGCCCATCTCTGCCGTGGCACTCCCCATTTTCTTGTCGCAGAGGGTCTAAAAAGCAATATCTTTTTTTATTGTAATGTCATCACTCATTCGAATTATATGAATCATCCCAATTCATTCTATCTATTTTTATGTATTTAATAACATCGGGTTTTTATAAATCTTGTACAGTTCAAAGTTAAATCTTCTTCTCCAGTTATTGTTCTCATTCACGTCATCAAATATACTCAGTGAAATCTTTCTCTCGAATATTGTGATACAATTTTCTTCCAGTTTTGTCACTGACCAAGCTTCAGAATCATAAAGTCCAACCTGACAAGAGTTTCATAAATTAAGAACTTAGTTTTGCTAGATTAAATAAATCTTCTCAGCCCATAGGCACCCCTATTTGCCAAATAGTCATTTTTTTATTTTATTTCAGGAGATGTTATCAATAGTAGTAATTTATCCTAAATAAGTGCTACTTTATTATAGGGGTGTACAACCTTTTTGAGTGAAAAGTCCCTTGTACAGCAGGTAGATTAACGAAGGGCCGTCCACATATTTAGTCATGTTGGTGGCAAATATGATAATAACTTGCTGTAACTTTCTCCCCTCAGCAGGGAGGTACAGCAAGTTGCTGGTCCCTCCTAATCTATAAATTGTTTCCTCTAAACATTGCATTTTCCTTTTACGAAGTAAATTGGTTGACCTGTATACTTATTTTCAATAAAAAGTTAAAACAAGTATTTCTTTTGCATTAAGAAAAGTATTTCTGTGGTAAATTCACGCATTCTTTATATTGTTTTTTAATTATTATTATATTTATAACAGTCGTTGAACAGCCGACCCAATTTTGGGAAACTCCGTAGCCTTGTAATTTTGCACCAATCCAGAAGACAAAAAAACTCCTGGATCAGTACCCCCAGAGGTATGATTTATTATGGGAACATGGAGAACTTTGAGACTCAACAGATTTAACATGCACCAGTCACCGTTTACAGCTTGAAAAGTGCTATGTCCATTTTTTCTTAAATATAGGTTTTAAGCTGTTTCCATATTCTTAAACACTCATTTTGAGATGTGACTGTTTCTTTAAATGGTTCATTCATTTTGAGCGCTATTCTCATTTTCTTAACTAAACCCATTTTGAGCTATGTCCATATTTTAAAACACTCATTTCAAGATATGTCAATTTTCTTACTCTGACATATTGAAATACTCCTAAAATAAAAAGCTCATCAGCAAGTTTTGGAAGTCTGTAAAAGTCTTATGATCAAATGTTAACTAAAAATAGATATTTTGATGTTCTTTTTTTCCTTTTCTTTATTGAAGAGCACACTGTTGTTCAAAATGATGAGAGTTTTTAAGATTTTGTCAATTATTCAAAAAATTACTTGGTTCAATTTGATATATAGTTGACATAGATTGATGTAAAGCAAGTAGAATAACCATTTACTGTTTATAATACACATACATAACCACTCATTTGAGTTAATGGATGCTCATTCAGGGTTGCCACTCCATAGGGAAAAACTGGAAAATACAAAGAATTAAAAAAATTACCTAATGACAGGGAATTATCATTTTTTTCCCTGTCTTCAGTTTTTGAGTTGAAGATATCAAAGAAATGGCCTCCCTTTTACACATAATAACAGTTGCATGGTGGATAGCATTTTTAAAAAGTGCTTAAATGTGTTTATTTTTGATTTTCGTTATTTAAAAGCCTTTAAAGGTGGTTTTTTTACTGGGTGTTCTTAAAAAGTGCTTGATTTTCCCTTTTTTTCTTTACCGTGTCGATTTTTGCCACATGTCATGCAATAGCGTACTTTTAACATTGTTCTATTCTATTTTTTCACGATTCATTCAGCATAATGTCAATCTAAAACGTATGAAAGTGCCAATCATTTTACATGTTTGATGAAATGCTTGCGAGTCCGTATGTGTGCCAACTGGACTGGGTTTGTTGAGATTCTTGCACTTTGTTGAGATATGTGCAACTCTGCTGCATTTTGCAAGATATTCTTAATTTCAGGCTTTGTTTTCCATCCTCTGATATCGCACCAAAAAATCTCTCGATCATTTCATAATGGCTAATATAATCTAGAAAAGAGTTCCTTGTCAGAAATTGGTTTATTTTATCATGACCATGTAAAGTTTTTGAAAATTATTTTGCATGTTAATGTATACAGTGCTTAAAAATATTTTTTGAGTGCTTAAAACGTACTTTAAAGGTGTTTATTATTTGTTGAAAGATTTAGCTACATACCTTGTCAAAAAAGGGGTGTTATTAGGGGTATGTCCCCCTTTATAACAGTTATTTGAGCATGAGTAATAACAAAGACTAAAAATTTGGTTATTTTTACAGTTACTTTGACATGAAGAATAACATTCTGCCCAAACCCATGATATCCAAAATAAAAATGATTCTGAAGCAAGCAACCAAAGTGCAGAGAGAGAGATCAACCTGATGTATTCTGAAATAAATGTCAGTGATTCTGAAGCTGAAATCAATGAAGAGGACTTTATGAGGACAATTGAATTGAAAGAATGACTCAATGAACTGCGAACTAAAATGGAAATGTTGGAGAATCCAGTAATTAGGTAATTCTTTTTCCTTGTTTGATGATTTTTCCTTTCTATATAAATACACATAATCACATACTCACATTGGAATTCGTATTCATGCAATTTAAAGATCTCACATCAAGATCAGAATTCACACAAAAGTTTTTTAAAAAATTTATATTTATTCAGCATTGTTCATAATTCAACATTTTTATTATTTTTTTATTAAAATATGTGCTACGTATATATGCTTCTTACATACAATTCTTGCTCAAATTTCAGGAATTTTTTCCATTATTTTTAAAAAAATTTACATGCGACGTTTTTTAATTTCTATTTTCAGTTTTTTAAAAAACTCATCCTTGTAATGTAAATGATAGAAGTTTTTATTTCTTTATTTTTTTTCTGGCCGTATGTAAAAATGAAATACACCACAGGTAAACTCATTAAATGAAGATACAACAGTGGCGTTCAAAAACCAGTTACTTATATTGTCGCTAAGCAATTTACACTTGATATGATTCAAGTAAGTCAGAGACTAAAATTTATATTTTTCAAAGGCATTTTGAGAAATATCCCTTAAGAGAGTGCCATACTGCGAGGGAAACTTTTCAGCACAAATTCTCATTCATCTCCATAACTAGTTTAAGTGAGGAAAAACTGAATTCAGACAAATCTAGAGTAAATCATGAAGTTTCCATCTCTGGAAAAAAAATTCTAAATATCAATCTGCAAACAAATTATTGGAAGAGAACTTCATCGCGTAATAATAAATTATCTTCTCATGTTTTATTTGAATGTTTTAAAAATTTATTACCAACATTTGAAACTTTATGGCCTACTCTATGTGGTCTTAAAGGTGCTTATTTTCGTTTTTATGAGCCTTTAAAGGTGCTTCTTTTATTAGGTGTTTTTGAAAAGTGCTTAATTTGAAAAGTGCTTAATTCTCGAAAATGAAATTTTTTTCTTTACCATATCGATTTTCGCCTCGTATTATGCAAAAGTGTGGTTTTCACATTGTTCGATTCCATGTTTTTGCAATTTATTCAAACACGAGGCTTTTCTGCTTATCGTCGGTCCATAGCGTATGAAAGCGCCAATCATTTTACTTGTTTGATGAAATACTTGTGTTGGGTTCAGTGAAATTCTTGCACTCTCATGTGCAACTCTGCTGCATTTTGCAACATATTCTCAATTTCGGGCTTCATTTTCTACCCTCTGACATCGAACCGAAAAATCTCTCAATCATTTTATAATGGCTAATTTTAATCAAGAAAGGAATTCTTTCTCAGAAACTAGCTATTTTGTCATGATCACGTAAAGTCTTTGAAAAATATTTTGCATTTGAACCAAAAAATCTCTCGATCGTTTTATAGTGGCTAATTTTAATCAAGAAAAGAGTTCTTTCTCAGAAACTAGCTATTTTGTCATGATCACGTAAAGTCTTTGAAAAATATTTTGCATTTGAACGGAAAATTCTCTTGATCATTTTATAATGGCTAATTTTAATCAAGAAAAGAGTTCTTTCTCAGAAACTAGCTATTTTGTCATGATCACATAAAGTCTTCGAAAAATATTTTGCATTTTTTTAATGCATATGGGTTATTCTTTTGAGAACTGTTATTTTTGATTCAAAAATTCCCAAAAAAGTAAAATGAATGAAAAGATTTGAAACTTTTTATATTAGTAGGCATATGTAATGGCATAATGAGAAAATCCTTTAAATTTTACTTAATATTAAAAGAAATTAATAAATTTGATAATTTTTGAGGAGAATGACGTTAATCTTCGGAGAATGATGGTTTATTTAAATACATGTGTTTCTTCATCAAGTTAAAGTATACTAAGCATATTTAATGTATATTATAATTTTGTTTTATAACTATGATAGTTTTCTAGGTTATCAAAATAGAATTGGATGGAATGATTTTCACGCATGATAGGATTCTTTTCTGATGTTTGTTTTTAAATAGCTATGTATGTTTAGGAAATTATCATTTAAATTTTCCTACAATTGGAACCGTTACATCAATTGTTAAATTTCTTGAATGCATGGTCTTCACTTTGCCAGTATCTAAAATGTTACCACTCTCGACGACTCAATCTCCTATTTTAAACTTTTTATGCACACCTTTCTTTCTGTCACTTTCTGATCGGCTATTCTTTTAGTTTTTTCATTGTTCTAATCAGGGTTCGTTGATTTAAATCAGCTTGATTTAAATCACGATTTAAATCATGTTTTAAATCAAATGATTTTTTTAAAAAAATCATTGATTTAAATCAACTAATTTTTTTTATCTATATATATTGATTTTAAAAGTTAAAAAACAGTGTTTTAAATTTTTGATACTTTTATTATTTTCTTTTCTTAGTATTAAAATTTAATTTAAATAAATTGCTGCATTAATTAATTTTAGTTAACGAAATTACTTTCTTGGTGTGTGTTAAATTCCAACACATTTGAAATTACATTTTTAAAAATCTTTTGATTCTTGAGATTGAAAGTACAGATTAAAGTAAACATTTAATGCTGTCTTAATATAGACTTGCATAGCTGTAGAAAGTAATTAATAAACATGAATTTTTTTCAAAAAATAATACAAGTAATGTTAATTAAAATTCTACCTTTTGAATGAAAAAGCGTTAATTAAAATCTACATCATATTTTATTGGTGGAAAATGTATATTTCTGAAGCTTGAGGTTATATTAAAAAGAAATTACCGTAATATGCCAAAAACAGAAAAAGAAAAAAAAACGGGCTGATGAATTCAGATGTTTTTTTTCCTATTGTAGTGTCATTCTTCCCTTTCAAACTCTTTCGAAGTCTATTTGATGCAGTAGGGTTATTAACTGGTATTTTTTTCTCATAATATGTTTACAGTATCTTTGACATTATCTGATTTTCTATAAAGAAATTTTGTGAAAAAAAATTCCAATGAATACATAGATTTTCTAATTTTTTTTTTAGCTTAACTTATCTATTTTGATATAGAATTAAAAATGAATATTTTAATATAAAAATATATAGATTAAATATTTATTTATTTTTTGATGAATGACTACATTTATAAACACAGTCTGCTACATTTATTTTGTCATTTTAAAAATCAAGAGAAAAAAAAAGAAATCACAATTTTAAATTAAAGTTATGGTTTGCTAACTGAAACTTTGTTTTAATAGTTAAAGTGCAGGGGTCTGTCCAAGCCAAATTTACTACCGTTTAACGGTACCTTTACAAATTCAACTTTAGGAAAAATGATAGAATAATCACACAAAATACTTTTTCTTAAAATTTTATTTTTGTGTCTCGTAAGAAACGATAAATCCATATTTTTACTATATTTGTGTTGATTTTTTAATATAATTTTTAATTTTCACAAAATAGGTACCTCTCAGAAAAACCCAGACAGACCCCTGAAGTATTCTTTAAATTCTCTATTTCATCTAGTCTTTAAATTTTAATCATGCATTTGTTTCAAAATGGTTGCTATGCATTCAAAGCCATGTATTATAATGAAAAATTATTTTAGTTAGAGCTTCTAAAATATTGTTACAATATAGTTTTAATATTAAGTTAATTTGATTAAACATTTATAATTTTTTTTAATCATAAATTAAAGTTCTTACAGTGTATTTGAATAAAAATCAAAAAAATCTGATTTAAATCAAAAAAATCCGATTTAAATCAAAAAAATCTGATTCTTTTGATTTTTTTTAAAAAAATCAAAAAAATCACGAACCCTGGTTCTAATTAACATTTACACTGCCCGGGATAGCCTGGTTGGTAGGGCACTGGGCCCTGTGTCCAGAAATTCATGGGTTTGATCCCCGCCTGCCAAAGACTTCCTGTGTAGTAAATGGTGACTGATGCACATTAAACCTGTCGAGTCGCAAAGTCCTCCAGGTTTTTATAACAAACCAATACCTCTGGGGGTACTGATCCGGGAGTTTTCTTGTCTTCTGGATTGGTTAAAAAATTACAAGGCTTCGGAGTTGAACATCAGCATAGCATAGAATAGGTTGACTGTTCAACAACGGTTATAAAAAAAACTCCTGTACAGGTTACTGAGCATAATGAGACTGAATCTCTTCCTTATATTTGCAACTTTAATTTTTGGGGGTACTGATCCGGGAGTTTCCTTGTCTTCTGGATTGGTTAAAAAATTACAAGGCTTCGGAGTTGAACATCAGCATAGCATAGATTGGGTTGACTGTTCAACAACGGTTATAAAAAAAACTCCTGTACAGGTTACTGAGCATATTCAGACTGAATCTCTTCCTTATATTTGCAACTTTAGTTTTCGCTAAAACAAATATGTACTAGTATTAAATCTGTTGATAATTGTTTTTTCAGTTCATTTACTGTTTTCTACTAATTTGCAACATGCACTGTACGTATATTTTGGTAAGTCCCCCTCTAGCTCTTTAATTAAATTGGAAGGACTAATTTCTTATTTTATCTTTATTGATTTATTGGAAATCTTTTCTTGGTTTTTAACAATATATTTCTTTTTTTTTTCTTCTCTAATACACACTTTTTGTACTTAAATAGTTCCTTATCATCATACTGTTTATAAATCAGCATTTTATCTTTTCAATTAGGGTATTTCCTATACAAACAGTCTTCAAAGTTGAAATCACAAGTTATTGCACACAGATGACTTATAATTAGTAATATTAATCTCATAAAGTTTTGAGATAACCATTTTCCAATTAGCATGTACTATGTATCAACGCATCTTTAATTGTTGGTTATTTAACGTGTGTATTCTTCAAAAAGTAGGATAACTAATGTAACAGTTTGGGTTTCCATGTAAATATTTTTTTTAGTGTATAAATATTTTTTTTTTACTTTTAGCTCTTTTATCTCTTTCTTTCTTGTTTCACATTCCTTTTTACCTGAGCACATTCTCAATTCATCTGATTAAAACAAACTATGTTTTTTGAAGTTTCATAAGTTACATAATTGTTTTTAAAAATTATCATTTGACTGATTCTTCGTGTATTCTATATTTCAGAAATCACTTTGAGGAACAGAATGCTCTATACTTTTTAAAAAATTTTCCACTTAAAATTCCATTAAATAACTTTTTCTATGTGAGTCTTTGCTAAAATTTTAAAATTAGTTCCTACTTACAAACATAGTACTACACCGAAAACCAATCGCTTGCATACCGATGATGATATACTTTCCTTGCCCTGAAATTTATTTAGACGACTTCTTCGTTTGGGTCTTAGTTTTTAATTCTATAAAATCACTTTTTATAGCAAACTCTAGTTTTTGTGAACAAGTACATCAAGTATCTTTTCAATTTTGCTCAATTTTTTTTGTCTAGTGCTTTCAAACGAAGTTTACTAAAATTCAAAACATTATGCAAGGAAATTCTTAATGTGATTTGTTTACTTGAAGGCCATGGAAAATTATCATTCAATGATGGTTCGTTAACATTTTTATCTGATTCTATTAAAGCTTGTTTTTTCAACTTGTAGTTGCAAGAGTTTTTCTTCCATTATTTCTTTTTCACCCTCAAGTTACAACTAGTCATCTGGGAGCCGGGTTTCACTGGTCCCCTTTTACTTTTTTTCTGGTACATAATCCGATCTTTCTTTCTTTTTTTTTTAAAAAAAACTAAGGAGTATTCTGGATTTGTATTCATTCCTATCTTTCTTGACTTTTTTATTCTATTATGTTCTCTTTTTTTCACAATTTAATTTTTAAAAAAACTGATCAGGTTAATTCACATTCAAAAATATTTTTAAAAATAGTTTGACTTAATATATACTGTAATTTTTAATGAAAGTAAGAACAAATCACGAAAAAGCAAGAAAAAAAAATTACATTTTAAACAATTACTCATCTTATGAATAATGAATGCTTTAGAATCATTCCTTCACATTAGCATCATTCCCTCATTTTAGCATCATTCCCTTATTTTATATGTTAGTGAGGGAATGAAAAATTTAATAAAATTTCAAAATAAAAGTTGAGCCAAATTGATTTCTGAAATCCATCACGTATATATATTTTAGTACAAGAAAGCAACCTATAATTTTCCACTTTTTTGGTAACATTATATTTTATATTTAAGTGCTTAAAAGGTGCTTTTTTTTTGTTGAAAGATTTGGCTATGCATCTTGCATGACTAATTATAAATTATATATATTCCTAACTATATTACTGAGCAAGCCCTTGAAAAATTTTTTTGTTTAATTGAGTGAGAACATTGTTGCATATGTGTTTAACAACAAGTTCGTTATAATAAGATTTTCAGCTGCTATTGTGAATATTGTCATTGTATATGAAGGATGTTTTATTCTTCACAGAATTTATCTGTTGATTCTAATGGGATTCTGGAATTCGAACATAATCCTGAAACTGCCTTTAAATCCAGTTCTGCTGGAGATAAAATTATAATTTTTCCCAGTACCTACATATGTAATACTTTAGGATGGGTTGAAGAGCCTATAACAGTTCAACGTAATTATATCTTATTTATATGTACATTTTTTTATTTATTCAGGGACATCAGATATCATATAAATGATCCATCTACGACCATGTGAAAATTAACAACTTTGATTTTCCCTATCCAAAAGTAAAAAAGGATATACCTGAGAAACTCATAATCATGCTTTCAAACACTGATAATTAGACATAATAATTCAGACTTATTTAAACCAACCACAGTGCTGGTGTAAAATATCTTCAGTGATAGACTGATCATGGGTTAGAGTCCCCTCACCGTCTGACTAACCGCGGGAGGTTTTCGTGGTGCATGTCCTCAGATCATCCTCAGAGAAGTTTTCCAGACTCTCGCCAATAGTCTATTGTGTAGCTTTAGTGTGACGTAAACAAACAACAATCTAATTCCTGCATTTTAGTTTCACGTATTTAAAAATTATGTAATATTTTATTACAAAATGATTCAATATTAGATATTTCTTTTTGAAAGAAAGAAAGGTCTCCCCCCTAATCCAATTTCTTCCAGGGTGGAAAAAACTATTAATTGCTGTATGTAACCATGGTGCTTAGCATTTTTAAAAAGTGTTTAAAGGTGCTTATTTTCGTTTTTTGAAAGCCCTTAAAGGTGCTTTATTCATTGGGTGTTTTTAAAAACCTTTTCGAAAAAAAGGAGATTTTCTCTTCTTTACTATGTTGATTTTCGCTGCGCATTACGCAAAAGCGTGCTTTTCAAATTGTTTTATTCAATGTTTTCACAATTCATTCAACC
>NC_092212.1:90872465-90897521 GCF_043381705.1 Parasteatoda tepidariorum
ATTAAATGAAAGGCAACATCATTTGAAAATTTTTTTTATTTTTAAAAATTCACACTAATAATGGAAAGGAAAGAAATAATAATAGAAGTGAACTGTAACAAAACAGGTTATTAACAGGCACAAATGTGTAGAAACATTTCACATATTGATTTACAAAAAAAATTCTCATGCACTTATTTGTATTTTAAGTACGATACCAAGATACATAATTAATCGTACTGTGACTTAAAATAATCTTGACTAAGATTTAAAATAATTAAATTATTTTTTCTGTTTAAAGCAAAATTTTGATAATAAATATTTTTATTGTAAATTAATAATTGTTTTTGCATCAGATACTACAGCTTTTCTTTTTATTACATTTGTTTTTACTTATTTCATATCTTATTTTGCTTTTTCTTTATAAAATAAAATATAAATAGAATCCATCTAAATATTCATTTAGGTTAGTTTACAATAATGTATTTCGCTGCAGTAACCTATTAAAATTTGTTTAACTATGCTGTGCTTTAAGTTATTTATATTATGACTTAAAATTGATCAGCGAAGTTTTTATATATATATTTTTAATTTACTTTTATTTTGTTTATCTATGTGAGGTAAGCAACTCAGTTTCAATTTTTTGAGAAACAATTTAACTTTATTTAGAACATTTTAAATCAATCATTTTGCTTAGAGCTTGAAAAATGTATGTATTTAGAAAGAAAAAAATTAAGAACATTCTGTAGTTATTTATTTATTATTTTGAGTAAAGAAAATTTATATTTAAAAAAAATAATAAACGCAATACCACAATAACACACATCCTATTCAACTATTAGGTAAATGAGATACAAATTGTTAGTAGCTATTAGGCCTGTAATTGGCAGATGAAACTGGAGAGGGGATATTAAAAAGGGATAAAAATTTATTCTAGAATTCATAGAAAATTTTTTCTTCATAAATTTGCCTCATCTCTAATGTTACAACTAGGGACATATGCTCTTTCTCGTTCACCGTTAGCTATGCCACCAATTGCAAGTTAAAGGTACATCTCATAATATTGTCTGCTTTGAAACATCAAATATAATAGTTTGTAAGAACTGTACAAAAGGATCATTTAATTTTATGCAGGCAATAAATAAAGCTATTATTTTTCCTGCGCGATCTTTTTTTTTACAGGAAAATTTTTTATTGACTAATAATACAGTAAAAAATTGTAAAAAATTAATTGTTGTGTCATATTTTTGCCATTATGTTACTTTGTATTGTAATAGTAAATTTCTTTCGTTATTCCACAGTTTCCGTGGTTAAGACATACTGTCGAGAAGAGTGGTATTGGTAGTAACGGAGAAAAGGATATTAGCGTCTCCTCCACCTGCAAAAGTAATGCTTTCAAGGCAAGATCTTTTCAAGAAGAGTTGCCTAAACCAGAAGAGCTTAACAATTCAGCCTAAGTGAGCTTCTGAACATGGTTAACTTGAGCATGGAACGGGAAACACAGCATCTCTACAATTAACATTCTCCCCTTCATTTTCTGCCTTCAAGTTGTATAATAAAAACCAGTATTCAAGAAGTTGATACAAACAGATTTTGTGAGAATCTATGGAAGAAAATTCTTTAAAATTATATTGATTAACTAATATAATATTTTCATGTAACTATTTTTCTATAAACAGTAATTGATTTTTTTTTTCATTCATGTTTTTATCATTGTGCAGTATTTTTAAAAGTAAATAGTGTAATGTGAGACACCGAAAATTCCAGTATTGAATAATGAAAATGTTATACATTTCTCTTTTCATAGCTGCCAACTCTACTGGATTTTGCCAGTTTCTCCCGCTTTACTGGTCTAATCCAATCTCTCCTGGTTTTTGTACATTTTAGAAAAGTCCCTAAAATTAAACTTCCTAAAAAATCCCTATTGAAATCAGGGTTTGAAAAAACCCGGGGATTTTTGAAAAACCCCAACCCGCCCGGGTTTTATTGAAAAAACCCGGGGAAAATTGGGTTTTATTTGAAAAAACAAGGGGAAAATTGGGTTTTTTCATTTAGTGCTCATAAACTATTTACTGTGAAAATATTTTTATGTATTAAATAGTGATGTATAAGCTTAAAAATAGAAATACATCCAAAATAGTTTGTATAAAATATATATATTATAATTAAAATAAGTTTAAAAAATGCACTATCATTAATACATGTTTGAATCTTTATTCTTAAATTCATAACTTTTCACAATTTTTAACTGAAGCACTATAAAATATAAATGCAACAATAATATAAAAGGAACAAGTTTATTAATCTTTTTGTTTTCGTTTATGTTTATATGTATATATATATTACTTATTACAAATTTATAATCAGCGAAAACTAAAATTTCATCTAACTTTTACCTTTAATAAAATTAAACTGGAATACATATTTAATGGTCTTCCATGTTTTTATAATACGATTAATAGAAAGTGAAATTAAAATTACGTATAATTATAAAGAGTATCATTTACTTGTCCCATTTTTCAAATATTTAACCTTAGAAAAAAGACTGCATTTTTAGATAAGTTTTAACTTTATAATTTTAAAAAACAAATTAATTTAAAAATTACAAAAAAGCATATATAAAAATTTTTAGCTTATTTTATAAAAACCAGAAAATAAAACTTTGAATTTGTTAATTGTTGTTTAATGTATCACTTAATAGAAAATGTTTTTTTCATTTGTTTTCTTTAAAAAATTTTTTTAAACATGATTAAAAGAAACAAAATAAATTATATTCAAATAAAATCTTAAAAATGATATTTAAAAAATCTTAAAATATTTTAATTTAGTAATTTTTAATTGTGATAAACTTTCCCCCAAATAGTTAAAAATTGTCAGCAGATGTTAAGAGTTAACTTAAAAAAAGATCCATTTCTCTCTTAGATGGTGATACACTTTTACGAGTTTTGTAGCTTTATCTATTCCTAATCTATTTCGTAGTTTACTCTACACCAAACTGAAAGTTGAAAAGTGTCTTTCGATAGAGACAGAGAATGCTGGTGCTGAGTGTAAAGAAATTTTGCGGAAACTTAGAATTTTTTTTCATAAATTGTTTTTTTTTTTTTTGCCGTAATTTTCCACTATTTTTTGATGAAAACTGTAGAATAACGGTGTTAAGCATCATTGATTTTGGAAAGTATTCAGGATTCGTAATTTTGAATGCCATAACACCTGGCAGAAATTCTGGATGATGCTTAGAGAAAGACAGTTTTCTGCTAATTGTTCTTGTTCATCATTTAAAAACTGTCCCCTCATTTTGGGATTCAGGATGCATATGTTAATAAATGAGGTGGCTGAACAGCCTGATGAATCTCTATACAAAATGTTTATGGGGTTCCAATTCATCACACGATAGTAAGTTAATTCATAACAGCTTCTGAAATTGAAAGGTTTTCTAATTGAAGCTTTTTTAAAGCTTCAGAAACAATTGATATCTGTTTTTCCAAATTGATAGTTATTGGTATGATTGGTAAGGCCCAACATTATTTAGTATTTCTGACATATGATTATAAGATTCATTTTGATGTTCAAGAGCAATCTCTTGATATTTATGATAATTATTGGCAAAAGTTTTTACGCGGTTAAACTATGAACTCCACCTAGTATCATTTGGTAATTGGGGCATCAAGGAGTTTTTTTCATTTGCCCATCCATGTGTTTGATGCATATTTCTAAAATATTTGTTAACCTCCACAATGTGCCAAATGAGATAAAGTATTAGGAGATAATTATTTTTCAACCAAATTTTAAAAAAACAATTTGTGAAAAAACCCACCAAGTGGGTTTTTTCAAGGTGCGCCCACCCATTAAAACCCGGGCGGGTTTTTTCAAAGTGGGCCCACTTGGCGAATCCTGATTGCAATAGAATTTTTCACATTTTATTGCTTTGCGTGAATATTTAAATCAGTGTTACATAATAAAGCGAGCTTCATTTATAGTATTCAATTTGAAGCTTTTTTTCTTATTTAAAAATTTTTTGGTTTATTTTTATTTGGATTCTCTCTTTTTAAATTAATTAAAACATCTTTAAACTATCAATAATAAATTACTATTAAAAATTGTGAGGTAACATAAGTTAAGAGCATTTCAAGTTCGTTTAATGTCAATCATAACTGGTATATATAAAATTTTTGTATTTTGATGACAATAAAAATCCCTAAAATTCCCTATATGTAAAATATTTAGTATATTATGCAGTAAATATCATGGAATTTATATTTTGTGAAATCTACAGTATTTTTTCCAGTCCATATTGACGACGATGCTCTTTTGTACTTTGTTCCTACTTTACTATTTCAGTTTTTATTTTTTTGCAGTCAAATAATTTTTATGGAGAACTATTATATTTTTGCCCTTTTTTATACTTTTTAATTTAGCATGGTAGCATAACATTTAAATTTTTTTTCTCTGTAAAATACGGTATTATTAAAAATTTGTAGACTTTCCGCGCATTTTTATTGTGTATGAATTTTAGAAAAATAGAATGTTCTCTCTGTATCTACTTCTTTCACAAGATCTGACCAGGAATAATTTGACCAGAAATTTTAATATAAATTGAAAGTTTCCTAGTTTTTGTGTAATTTTAGAAAATTTGCTGATATTCGAAAAATTTGATTTAGGAAAAAAACTCCTTATAAAAATAGTTTTTTATTAAAATTTTTGTTTTCTTGAGACTTTGGCAGTCATAGTCTTTAAATATCCTTGAGAAGTGCTCGACTTTCAATTTTCATAGGCTCTTGGAAATAATTGTAAATTCCTTGAAGTTGTTTAGAAATTCTTTAAAATGAAAAATTTTGACATCAAAAATTTTTCAAGTTACATTTAATTAGTGCAATTATGGGGCAAATGTATACTCATAAAAAGGGTTCATTTTTAAATAGGATAACAACTGTTATTTTTTTATACCACGAAGTTCAGAGAACTGGAAGTAAAAAAATTTTATTGACCCATAAAATTTAAATTTAAGAAAAAATTGAGAAAATTTTCTTAACTCTTGAGTGGGCCTTTATTGCAATTATTTTCAACCTGTGTCTGTTTCAATGGCAAAATGTTTTTTTTTCTTAATTTTTGGAACTTGTTCATTAATTGCTATTAAGTTACTTAAGTATTTCAATATAGATTTTAAAATATTTACATCCTCTTTATTTTTTTTCCCCTGAAGCTTTGTGCTTTTTTTTTCCTTGAAAATTCTTAAAGCTCTGAAGCTTTATTTTGAAAATAGAGAAAGAGAGCCCTGTTTAGATAAGTAATATTATCAAACAATAAAGAAAAGATCATTTATCTTATGATTGTAAACTTTTAGTTATTTTATTTATTTATTTTTATTGAGAACTTATTATTTTTAAATCAGTTCAAAATATTTGTTTAGCTTTGAAAATGCTAGTCACAGCTAACTTCAGTGAATGCAATTTTTATTTCTATTTAACATTATCATTTGAAAAATGTAAATAGCGTAAATAAAAATATTTATAGTCAAGTCTGTCACAATCAGACAAAACCTTTTTTTTTTTTAACTGTATCTCTCCAACAGAAAAATTTATATTCATAATGTTTTTGTTTTTAATTTTTTATTATAAAAATTTCAGTTTTCATGAAGTTATGCCCACTTTTTATACAGTATGCAATAATTTATATAGCACATAAGTAATATCACTAACAGAAATTAAAATAAAATTTAAAGTTAAGCAGATTTTCATTTTCTCTTTTGAAATATCCCTAAAATTGTTTTCCTGGAACATTTTATGCATTTCACGACATTTATATATTATCCTAAATTGTCTGTACTGCAAACTATCATAAACTTACATTATTGCAGCAAAATTATATTTATAGTTAAAGTAATATAGTTTTGGCATTTAATATTTCCTTTTATATTAAAAGAATTTCCTGTATAGACCATTTTGTGTATTCAATAGTTAGCAAAAATTATCTGTTTCAGAAAATCTATAAGAGATTCATATGAAAAAATTTGATAAAACTGATATCTAAACTAGTTTTTTATTTTTTAGTTCTACATATACAAAAATTTGTTGGATTTTGATTGGGGTGGTTCACTTAAACATTGATTTGCTGCAACGTATGGGTCCTCATAATTTAATCTTTTGACATGGATGCTAAAAATAGATATCAAAGGCAGTAATTATAGTACATTCTGTATGTATATATATTTCATTGATTGGCTGCTTTTGTAAAGCATTTATTTTGGTACAAAGTTATATTTTATTTTTTTTTTTCAAATTGATTTTCAATCTTTATTTATTTTAAATTTTATTTATTTACAAAAAGAAGCTTATTCAATAATTACAAACTCTGCATGCTTGTATATGTTTTCTGTTTGTGATTCTTTTTTCAAAACCAAAAGATTATTTATTTAAAAATGTTGAAAATTCGAAGGAAATCTTTATAAGAAATTATTTTAGCTGTGTGCACCTGTCACTTGTGTATCTCGGTCCTGCATGTGCCTGACACTTGTATTTCTGACCTGTGTACTCCTTTTATATATGCTTTAAATTTTTATCAAATTATATTTTGCAGACAAGATTAAATACCAATTTTTTTTGCATACTTTAGTCTCAGTGTTTGATATATTTTTATAAAAATGTCATTATTTCTTTAGAATGTATATGTTAATGAATATTTAATTTTGTATAAATGGGAATGAGCTTGCTAGTCATGGGTGCAAGTCTTCTGTCCCGAGGACGGATTTCAGTCTTTCTAAAATGTCCGCGGACGGAAGTAAGACGGAAACAAGACTGACTCGAAGACGGAAATCGGAATATTTTTTAGGTCTACGTTATTGGTCTACTTTCTTATGTCCTGTTGTTATTTTATCAAAAGACAGATGAATAAATATTTTTTGTACAGTATTTAAACTTGATGTATTATGGTAAAGCTTTCTTAGATAGTTTGCATATGTCGAGTAGGTATTGCGTATGTTAGGTATTTCAGTCAAAAAAATTTCAGTCTTGGCTTTTTTTTCCAACTTGCACCCATGTTGCTAGTTAAATCTTAAAATTGTATGTAATGATATGAAGATGATAAAATTGTATGTATAAAATGAAATTGTTAATTAAATTATAATATCATAGTTTAAATATCTTACATCATGTATATTTTGTGACTTATGAATTATATTAAACAAAATTTACATGAAACTTATCTACGTATTATTAAAATTTAAAAAAATTCTTACTCTTAATTATTTTATACATTAGATTATGATAAAATTGTAACGATCTTGCATGTATGGAATTTTATTTCTTATTAAATTTATAGTTTTATAATTATAAATATTTTACAGGTATGCATACGTAATGTATTATATTTATCAAAGTTTTCCTGAACGTTTTTTTTTTATGTATATTATAAAAATCCTTAGTGAAGCTTTCAGAACAACTCCTCCTGATTTCAGTCTTGCATGGTATCAGGAACTATCAAACAATTATTTAATTCATCAATCAGTTAATTATTATTTCAAGGGTAAGTTACTTCGGATAAGGATTTCAGGAGTGATTGTATTCCGGGTGTACAGCTGAATTCCGGGTTTTCCGTATTATATCCTCCTGGTCTGGAAACTAGTAGTAAGGCATGTGCTTTTTCGCAAAATTCCGCACATCTCAAGACCATTGATTTGCGGATCGTCTCTTCAATCACTTGTCTCTTCTGCAATTATAAATTTTTGGTTTGTCCGCTGTTCATAGTTTTTAATGTCTGAAACTATGCCGGAATCCTCTAACACCGAGATTCATCTTCACACAATTTTAATATCTATCATCGATTTTAGTATTTACCTAATTTAAGAGTTATTCATTGTGAATCGTATTCATGCTATTTAATAATGCTATTTAATCGAACATAGCGATTAATATTCGAGTGGGTTTAAAATCCTATTTCGCTATTCCTAGTCACTGGATCTAGAGAATCATGTGCGATGTGAAAATCCAATAATGTGATTTGTGTTTTCGCATTCTTAAAATCCAATATCGTGACTCATATTCATGCGATTTTTAAATCAAATAATCGCGATTCTTGTAAGAATGTGTCCTTAAATTAGTTACTATAAAATAACTAATTTAATTATAAAAAATTATATTAACTTAGAATAGTATATAAATAGATATCTTATTAAGTTTTAATGCATAAAGTTTTCAGTTTGTGTCACCCTGGTTAATAGTTTCCTCTTCATTTTGGCCCAGATCAACATGAGAATAGAATCTTTTATTAATCCAATACATTCCCATTAAAAATATATTCTCTTTTGCTACCATAACAGCTGGCAGCCCCAGACTTTTTGTTCTCCTCAAAGCCGAACAGTATTCTAAACTATTTCATACATTGGGTTATTACGATAATGAAAATCGTAACGATTATGTATGTATGCAATGTAATTGCTTATTGAAGAGCTGTTATATAATTATAAACATTGTATATGAATAAAATGAGTTTGCTAACTAAATTATGATATGCTATTTCGGTTCCTTATAACCGGGAATTCACTATAACCGCTCCTCAAACAATTGTAACTAATAGTTCCAAACTCCCCCGTTTTATTACACATTATTTAAAAAAATGACTGAAAAATAATACGTAGTAACAAAAATTTGTTAACTTTTATTTGTTATTCTTCGTCTTGCATACAAAAAAAAATTATTAATCTATTGCTGATTAGTAATATTAAGGATTGCTGATGAGCAATCCTTAACATTGGATACAGAAACTCATCACGACTCAGATAATTTTTCCTGAATTTATGTTATTCTGCTTTTTAAACCTGTCTAACCAGCCATTTGAGAACATAAAAGTAACCTCACCAAATCGTTCAGCAAATTCATCGGCTTTGGCTTGTAGCATTTGTCCAGATACTGGAAGATAGCGTCTTCTTTGAATGCTGAACCAATTCAATTATGACGCAAACGAGTAAAATTGCTTATTGCTGCATTCCATGCTATAGATCGTAATTTGAAAATCTGTATATGTATTTATTTTGAAGTAGAAATTTCAAAATTATTGCAAAAAAAAATTAAAATTAATCAGTCAAAGACAAAAAAGTTCATAATATCCAACTTGCCATCTTTTTTGGTTCACTATATCCACAATAAATAACATTATACGTGTGTAGCAAGGCACGGGAGCAAACATTTCATTCACTATATCTTTGAGTTTATTATAAACAATGTTCGCTATAACTATATATAAATACATCTTACAGTTATGCATATTTTATGAATTATATTTATCAAAATTGACAAAAGCTTTTATTTATATGTATTATAAAAATTCTTATTTACTCTAATCTGTTTTATACTTAGGATTGAATTTTAATCAGTGTTTCTTATGAAAACATGGATTTTGTTATGTAAAGGCATTTATTTTTGACAAAATTTTATATGAAATTTTGAGCATGTTTTAATAAGATAATATATACTAAAATATTCTGGAATAATGTATGATGAAGTTTTTATTTATTGAAATGTGCAATGATTATTTATCATTATTCATTCAACTTACCAATAAATACTTTGACTATTAAAGCGAATTTGTTATTTTAATAACTTTTAAGAAATTTTGAATTTTTTATTAAATGTCAGCAGCTATCTGCATTTCCTAATACATCCTTTTTGAGATTAAGATTTATTTATTTATTTATTTTTAAAAAAAACACATAAACAGGGTATATGCACACCTGGAGAGTTTTGAACAAAATTTGTCATAATTTTAACTAATTTTTTAAAAAATCATGGAAAGTCATCGATTTAGGTCACCGAAAAATCTAATTTTTAAAATGGAATATACCCCTTACCCAATTTCATTGTGTTTCGAATATCTGAATTTGTAACAAAATCCACAGTCATATTTAATTAAGTTATAAAATGTTTTTATCCTGTTACTTAAAAATTATGGTATTCTTTCAAAGAATGAAAGAAAAAATATCATTTCTACAGTGAATTATTTTTTAAACTTCTGTGATTTCAGAATTTTTATCATTTTTTATTTTATTAGTTTGAGATTCTATCTGCAAGAAGCCAGTCATTGTCGATTTTTTTTTTAATTTCGAAATGAGAACAGAAAAATCAGAATTATTTCTTTCCTTTCTGATGTACAAACAAGAAAAGTATCTTTGAAATATAATTCTGCTGGGAAAAAAGACATTTTTTTTTTTGCTTTTTTATTTTTTTCCAGCTACTTTCACACTTTCTTTACTCTGTTTTTTTAAATTTAAAATCTATACATATGAAGATGCAGAGTATAACAGTTTTGGTTATTGTACCTATCATTTCAATGAATGTTATTATAATAGTTTTTTAAATTTATTGTTGCGTTTTTGTCGGAGAAAATAGTAACTTCGCTAAGTCATGAAAAACTCTTGGGATTAGTCATGAATGTAAAAATCTAAAATGTTGCATATAGCCTAATTTATTATTATAAATTTTTTAGTTGGGGGGGGGAGCTCTAAATTTTTATCTCTTATAAGGAGGGAGTTGGCCAGAAACTTGAACTTCTGTGTTCATGATTAACCCAATTTAAAAAATTCTTAGCTTAAAACTACAAATAAATTCGCTGAGAAATGTTCAGATGAATGAATGCCTAATGTTGACCCCTGATGCAACCTCTACTCGCATTCATGTAAACAAAGCCCTTTTTCTGAAAGTATATCTCTTGGATTAGTCTGCGTAGGGACCGAGGGTGTGTCTTCGGATCATCCTCAGGGATGCTTCCCAGACCGTCGCCAATAGCCCATTGTGCAGCTTTAGTGTGACGTAAATAAAATACCTACCTACCTGAAAGTATATCTGCACAAATCATTGGTGGGAATCGACGTTGAAAAATGAATAATTTGGTAAGACTTCCCACAGCATTATAAAGGGTCAATTACAAATGAGAAAATAATTTTTTAATGAAAGATCTGGCGATAAGATTTCTTTTAAAAAAAGAAGAGATTTCTGAAAGATTTGTAAAAATAATAAGCTTTCAACTATGTGAGTTTTATTTTCTGATCTTTAAATTAAGAGTATTCTCTCCTAATTAACACTTAAAAAAGCCTTTTTCTTACATTTAATTTCTGATCAATTTTCTCCATTATTTAATTATCTAAAATGCCGAAAAATTGTTTATAATTTGCATTATATCACAAAATAGGTTAAAACTGATGAGCAAAACTTGTTCCTCAGTAACTTGGACAACCTTTTCGCTGTGAAAAACATAATCACAGATTTTGAATTATTGAAACTATTACAATATGCTCAATGTGTTATCTTTTCGATCATGATTAAAGGTTCAATCCTATTATCGTGTTCTAAGCAACAAACCTCTTAAATTGTAATAGATACATTTTACACATATTTTGTAGTGGGTTAATGTCAGTGTGTAGTGTTATTGTGGCTTAAACAGTATCTAAGGCATGCAGGTAACAAATGATGCTCCCTTAATAACTTGGCTATCTCCTGATCCTATTTAATTTTCTGACTTTTGGTCAATTCTGCTTAATGGTTATTGAGTTTTCAAAATTTAAAAAAATCATTTAGTTAAAACGATTTCACTGAAACTATTGATCCTATTTTGCTCAAAGTTTGTATTTTAACATTTAAAATTACAGTTTTTAAAATAATGTAAAACTTTGAATACTTAACATTTCAATAAAATTTTCGACTATCCATAAAAAAAGTCATAATTAAATTTTCTATTAAATAACCGTTTGATAAACTTTTCAATCATTAAAGTGTTTTGAAAAATTCATTTAGCCCAACGGAATATGAGAAAAGGACACACTGTAGTATATATACATACATAATGTGTTTTGAAAAATTCATTTGACCCAACGGAATGTGAGAAAAGGACACACTGTGGTATACATACATAATGTGTTTTGAAAAATTCATTTGATCGAACGGAATATGAGAAAAGGACACACTGTGNTATATACATACATAATGTGTTTTGAAAAATTCATTTGACCCAACGGAATATGAGAAAAGGACACACTGTGGTATACATACATAATATGTTTTGAAAAATTCATTTGATCCAACGGAATATGAGAAAAGGACACACTGTGGTATACATACATACATAATGTGTTTTGAAAAATTCATTTGACCCAACGGAATATGAGAAAAGGACACACTGTGGTATATATATACATACTTATTTACCTATAGGACAACATTATGTATCCCCTAAGGTCAATAATAATTGGAAATATAGGACCATATTGTAAAACCGAGTACTGTCTTCGAATTTCCTCAATTTAGCGCTATTCAACACACTATTATGTATATATATACTTATTTTGCAACATAATGGTCCGCGTCGTGTACCCCTTAATAATGCTATAGGAATTTCTTCTGGAGAGTTCATATATTACCTGGTAATATAATAAGGGATCCAATTTGAATATTGAAAGTCAATATTAATTGGAAATATAGGACCATATTGTAAAACCGAATACTGTCTTCGAATTTCTTCGTTTTACTGCTATTCAACTCAATATTATATATATATTTATATTGTAACAAAAAGGACCATATTTTGTACCCCCTAATAAGCCTAAAATTATTTCCCTTTACTCGGTACACAAGTACCCGGTAGCTTACAGTAATAGTTTTTTGTATCATCCATAAAGGAAATTTGCAAGCATAGTATTTTTCAAATAGCTGTTAGTTTTATTCGTTCCGTAAGAAAAAATTCCGAAACAGAAAATATTCAATACCTAAAATGAACTACTACATAATCTGAATTTTCTGTATTAATTTGTGGCCCTCGGATTGCAAAAGATATTTAGTAGATTTATTTGTAGATTTTATACTACTCCAATCATACTTATAATTTCTAAACTACTACCATAAATTTCATTAGCACCATATTGATTGTCAGATAGTTAATATCAGGGGTGATTGTGAGTCCAAATAAAAATTTCGGAAAATTTTCCCGAGTTAAAAAAAAAACTGTTTAAATTGAAAAAAATTTAAGCAATTTTTTTTTCCTTTCTCTCGATATTTCTTGGTTTACTTAAAATATATTTAAAATTTTACGCATACCTATGATGACCTGGAGAAATAATTAAAATTTACAAATATGTCTCTTTTTTGAATTTATGATTATAACAACTATTTACTGATAAAAAAATGAATATTAATCATGAATATAAGCTTATAATGTATCTCTCTGGCTCTTCCTTACAAACAAATAAAATAAACTGCGTTTTTAAGTTCCACCTTTAAAAATTTGATTTTTTAAAACGTCTGGATCTTCTAACTCCGGATCACTGTTAGCGAAAAATCCGGAATTTTTCCGGAGCACAATCAGTCCTGTTATATAGATGGTTGCATTGATAAGGTATAATGGCGATCAAGAACATTTTAAATCAAATGTATTAAACACTGAATGAAATATCAAAGTTTAAATTTTGCTTAAAATATAAAAGTTAAATCTTCCAGGGGAAAAAGGAAAAGTTGACAACTACAGGGGTAATTGTGAGCCCAAGTCAAAATTCCGGAAAATTTTTTGAGTTAAAAAAAAAAAAAAAACAGTTTAAATTGAAAAAAATTTAAAAAAATTTTTTTCCCCTTTTTCTCAATATTTCTTAGTTTACTTACAATATATATTAAAAATTTTACACATAACTATACCATTTACGCATACCTATGATAACCTGGAGAAGTAACTAAAATTAACAAATACATCTTTCTTTCTTTAGTTTATGATTATAACAACTATTTACTGATAAAAAATGTATCTAGCTCTCTCCCTTACAAACAAAATAAAATTTTTAAGTCTCACCTTTGAAAATTTGATTTCCGTAAACTTTTGTGATCAATGATTTTTCGAAACGTCTCGACCTTCGATCTCCGGAAACTTCCGGATCACTGTTAGCGAAAAATCCGGATTTTTTCCGGAGCACAATCAGCCCTGCAATCAGCTATGTTATTTATAACTTACAGCTTCATCACCAATAAGATTTAAGAAGAATTGCTGTCGCTAATTTATGATTCGGTCAAAAATGGAAATCCCCCCCCCCTGCAAATAATGTATCATTGTTTTACATTCTTAGAATAAAATTTAAAAGTAAAATTCCTTTCTTAAAAAATGCTCATAAAGGCTCACAAATTAAGTCAGCAAAATGTTATTTCGTGTGGGAGTCATCTTTCAAAACCATAACAAAATCAAGTGGAAACCCTGGGTCATCAGTGGCGGGCCCCCAAATTGAAAATAATAATAATTTTTTTAATAGTTTACAAAAGAATTAAATGCTTTAAAAATTATTTAAGGGGGCATATACACCTAGGTTGGACGGAAAAATTAATTTTTTCTCTCCATCTAATCATGATGCAAAAGATTAAAACGAAACTAGTCGTTATTATTGTTTCATTGTAAACATTAATAACGTTGAAGCGCTCTTCATTAGGTTTAACGAAAGATTGCATTTGCCAAAGTTTCTAAAAAAACGCATTACATTTATTATTTAAAGATTTTGAATACTTGAATTATTTATGTATTGTTCATTATGAAAAAAAATAAATGAGAAGACTAACATTAAAGACCCCAATAATTTTTTTTTCAAAAAAAATATTTAAAAATTTTTTTTATAAAAAAATTAATTGAGGGAGAGTATTCGAGTCTATGACCCTCGCTCCTCAGGAAAAATTTCTGAGTCCGCCCCTGCCCTGGATAAAAACAGCTAAACAGAAGTGTCCGCTGAGAAGTAAATCACGCAGAATCTGGAATTTAATGCTGAAAACTATTTTAACCAAATTGGTACGACTATTACTATAATAAATGAAAAATTAGAAGAAATAATTGATAGTAGGATAGAGTAAAGTTCAAATGATAGTAAAAAAATTACCGATGGGGATATTGGTTTCGAGTACTGATGGAAAATAGAAGGTTCGATTATTGATTAAATGATAGCGAGCTCTAAGTACGGATAAAAATATAGTGATATGGACTTTAACTAAGTTGGGAAAAGTGTTCAGAAATATGTTCAAAAGATAGTAGGCTCGAATGCTGATCAAATGATAGAAAGTTTTAATTACCAAAACATTGTTAATGGGTTCGAGAACTAAAACGTGTTGAAATGATAGATATTGAATAATAATCAAATGATAGTAAACTTAAACGTTGATCAAATGATAAGGTTATCGTGACAGTGTTCTCTCGATGACTAATCAACAATTGCAAGTTCGATCACCAATAAAAAAAAATGAGTATTTGAGAACTGACATAGAAATAGTAGATTCGATTTTAGATCAAGTGATAATAGGTTCAAGTACCGAAAAACTGAGAGTCAGATCGAGAATCTAATAATATGGCGATTTTGAGTATTGATCAGAACTAAGTGGGTTCCAGTACTAACAATAGAAGGTTTGAAAACCAATATTAAAATAGAGTAGATTCGAGTCAGGGTTAAAGAGAGAATAGAAAGAAAGGTTCACTGTTTGGAAGAAACTCTCACCGCACCAAGCCTCCAATTTTCTCCTGTGACGTCACGGCGGCGCAAAGATTGAACTTTTACTTCAAGAACGGAGCGTTCGGTCTAACTAACATTGGAGCATTCCTTTTTGCGAAGTAATTCAAGACATTCGTGTGTTCTATAGTGATTTTCACCTGTTTTTATGAAGTGAATTACTAAAAATCTAAAATTATTAACGAAATACTAGTTTACGCGATTGCAACTTTCAAAAATTCTGATAGAAACACTAAAGGAAAAAATATAATTTTCCACGTATTCCCTAAAATAAATGAACAACTATATAAAGAACGGATTCAACTTGGCAAACGAAATGACCTAGTTAATATAAATCTGTAATACGTTTAAGAACTTTTATAAGAATTTTGCCTTCTAAATAGAAACTGACTCGTTACTTCAAAAAGAATGGCAGGCAAGGTCAACGAAAATTAAAGGAATATTATAAATAATTAATAGTTAAAATTCTCCTGATTTTATAAAAAATTTTTTAATGTTCTTATTCTAAATATTTATGATTTCTTTCGATAATGTTTTCTAAAATTTAAATATATATAAGCAATTGTAAAATTTCTAATACTATTATGTTTAATAATAAACGTTAAAACTGAAAATTTTAAAATAAACTATTCATAGTGTCATTTACGACAACTAGTAAAATATTTTTATTAGTTAAAAATGGTATTTAATTTAATATTTTGGACAAGAAAATTTTTTTAAACTATGCTTTTGAAGGGAAATAATATGTTAATTGCATAAAGTTTTGAAGCTAATATCAAGAAAAAATCAAACTTATTTTTACAGAGAAAATGATATTAAGTTTTCATAATATCTTTGTTAGCGATCTCCCAGATCTGTGTGCAGCGTGACGTCATGATGAGGGAAATCGTAGCTTCTGCTCAAAGAGAGAAATGAAACCAGTCGTGTACTGTACGTAAGAGTATACGAACAAATTGTTCGTATATTCGTTAGAAAAGTATTTAAAAGATAGGTTTCAAATCATTGCGGATTTGCTATTTATTATGAACTTGGAGGTTTGATTGTTAATAATAAAGTATGTTCGAGCATTTAACAAAGAGTTGTTTAAAAAAGTGTTCAAATGATTGCAACATCGATAAATTATTAAATGAATGTTCGAATACCGATGATATGAGAGTTCGAGTATTGTTGAATAATACAGGGCTCACGTTTTGATCAATTAATCGTGGTTTTGAGAACCGATGAAAATTAGCTTAGAGGGATAAAATACTCAGGTCATATAAGGGGGCGTTTCGAAAAGTGGCTTAGAATATTCATTAAAATAAGGCGAGTTTCGAGTACAGATTGAAAGAGAATATACTCGAGCAATGATCAAACATATCAGCCGATAATAATAGGATCAATCGATAAAGTCTATTCGTATACTGATTAAAAATTATTTGGCTAGAGTATTGATCATAGGATAAGGAGTTGACTTATTAATAAAATGAGGTATTTATGCATTAATAATTTTTATCACTTCTTATTTACTATTACTTACGGGCTGCATTTTTTTACTTATTACTTAATATAGTTTACTTAATGCTTTTATAATTTTTATTTTGAACTTTAAGTCTTTATACTTCACTTTTACTAATGAAACTAGATTTTTATATTAGTTATTACACACATTTACCATTATTTGTACGTAGCTTTTACGCAGTAGTAATTTATGAATATCTTACACGTTTACTTATATTTTTACGCGTTACTTATACTATTCATATAAGTTATTTTTGCGCGTTTATTTTTCAAATGAATTTCTTCGCGTTCATGCGTAGCTTATACTTATTTATAGTAATTATTCATTTCATTTATATTCATCCATTAATTTTTGAAACTTTCGATTTTCTTATGTGTTTCCCTTACGCACTTATTTTACATATGCACTACCTTTACGAGTTTTTTTAATTAACAGTAACTTCATAATTGAGGCCGAAATTTTAAGTTAAAATTTTCTTCGGCGTTTTAAACTAAGCTTTTTAAATCTTCACATAAAAATATAAGTTAAAAAAGGAGTACCTTTGTCACTATTAACCAATTTATAAATAAAGGTAAATCTATATTTTTGCAATTTTAGTTTCAAGATTAAATATTTGCGATAATATTTTTTAACGCCATAATTTATGTGTTAAGTATAAAGGAAAAAACACACACACACACACAATGCATTTTAATTACATTCGCGAGGATAATCTGTAAAATAATAACTTTTCGTTAAAGTAAGATAACTTAGTCAGCCTTTACAGTTTTATCTTTAACGTACATGGAAGAGTCCTTACTCAGATCTCTCGACTCTTTCAGTCACTGGAACTTCATCTATATCATGTTGTTCTACATCAGTGTTTTCCAAAGTGTGGTACGCGTACTCCCAGGGGTACGGGAACAGTTTAACCGGGGTACGTGTTCTCTTGCAACAAACGAAAATTTCAAAAATTTTTACTTAAAAACAAAGCTAGCCATGAAAATTTACGATGACGTATTTTTCTATTGGCTATTTTTTGCAGAGTTAACAGTTAATAATTAGTGGTGTCAACAACCAGTCGTGATTTTTAACTTTGGTGCAATTTTTTTATAGAAAAAATAAAGATATTTTTTAAAAAAAATATATTCATTTTTTATGAGTGGTTCACAGCGTAACGAAAAATTTAGAAAGGGTACACAGAAGTCATAAGTTTGGGAAACACTGATCTACATAAACAGGAACAATGAAGACGAAACTACGATGACGAGGATGATACACAGAAAGAAGAGTGAATTGCCGGTCAAACAGTTTTGCAACTCGTCGGTACCGGTCTCTAATCTACAAGTCTACCTGTCTTTGGATCCTGCAATAAAAAATTCTGAACTTAATGAAAAATAAAAGACACACACACACACACAAAAAAGGAATACATATTTGGAAGATCATACGTATACGAGACAATATTAAAAAAGGGGCAAACTTCAAATATTATCACAAAATAATAATAAAATATACTACTTTTAATTTTAAGAATTACTTTGTTTAGAACAAAACATTTTAAAGTTTCCAGTTTAATTTGATCAATTCTGAACTGTATAGGGCAAAATTAACGGTCGCTTCTAGTCGTAATGGAGACTAAATATAACAATTTGTGATTCAACAATTGTCTGCCAATCTCTACTCTTTTCATCGAAAACGTTCTTTTATTATAAATTTTGGGAATTACTACAAATTGTTTACAGCATTCTTATAATTATTTTATTATATGCTTGATTCTCAACATTTTCTTTATTTGAACCTTGTAACGTCTGTTATATTTTTGATAAAAAAGCTCAAAAGAAATTGTCTTAATTTATGAACAAAAAAAGATTTTTTTATAATTGTTTAAAATTTTCCATTTTTATTTAAAGGCCACGTTTTTTTTTAAAAAAAGGGACCACAATGCCACAGCATGAAAGAAACGAATTGTGAAACAACAAATGTCCAACCTACAAAATATGTTACATTTGCTTAAAATAGTTAATAAACGTATGTCACCTGAAATCATCATTATAAATATTTGATTATTTAACATTGTTAACCCAATTTCTTTTTTATAGATTGTCTGCATTTCCAAAAAAATTAAACAGAACTCTGGGGCGATATGCCTGAATAATAATATGTAGACGTAATAATATGTATAATAAATAATATGTAGGCGTAATTTAAACTGTCAAATTTTGCGATTTCTACTTGCATTATTCAGTAAAATAAAAAAAGATGTTGGATAAAAGATCAAAATTTTTGCGATTCTTCAAAATCTATTTTTACGCGTTACTTTTTTTATGTTTTAAATTACACACATTTTACTTAGTTTTATAACTTTTACTTTACTTATCATATGTGTAACATTTACGTGTTTATTTCCTTTATACGTTACTTTTACGAGTTAAATTTCTTCATATTTTAATTCACATTTTCTAATTAACTCTTTATTCTACTATATTTTTCTGTATTTATTCCTTTACGCGTTTAGTTTTCTCATGCGTTACTTTTTTGTGTTTTTATTTACAAATATTTTATTTTACATTTTGTACCTTACTTTCCTTTATTTACGTTTGTGCAGTTACTCTTTTATGGGCTACTTTCATTTTTCATATGCATTAATTTTAAGTTTTCGCGTTATTTTTCCTAATGTTTTATTTACCTCCTTTATACTTTGCTATACTTACGCGTTTACTTTTCTAATGCGTTATTTTTATATTTGTGCATTATTATATATTACGTGTTAATGTTTCTTGTGCGTTACTTTTACATGTTTCTTTGTGTCACAATTTCTTCTACAGGACATACTTTACGCAATATCTTTCTCGTGTATTATGATTGAACGGCATACGAGCTCAATTTACGCATAATTGTAAATTACGAGTTACTTTTCATTACGCGTTACTTTTATAATGCGGTCACTTATTTTTCTCACGCGTATCTTTTGTCTTACTTGTAACTTTTTCTCGCCATTATATTTTGCACTCTAGTTCTATGTAAGTGTTACTTTTACACGTTATTCTTCTGTTGCTTTTCTTGATGTTTTACCTTTCTTATTCGACGCTTTACTTATGCGTTCCTTTTCTTTACGCGTTAACTTCGTTATGCAAAACTATTGTTTACCTTTCTTTATGCGTTACTTATCCGAGTATATTTCTATTTCTTTTAATATTCCTGTGGGTTACTTTTATGTCTTACTTTTTCTTTTCTTAAGCGTTACTTTTACACTTATTTTAATGTTTTATCTTTACGCGTTACTTTTGCATGTTTTATGAATTTTTTTCATGCGCTTTTTCTTATGCGCTTACTTTTTTATGAGTCACTCCCGTTTTATGCTTTAATTTATTCTTTACTTTTCTTTATGCAATTTTTTTACTTGTCCCTTTTTCGCGTTTACTTTTCTTATGCGTTATTTTTTACTCATTATCATGTTTTACGTGTTGCTTTTCTTATAACGTTACCTTAAAGAGTTTAATTTTGTTATGAAGCACTTTTACGCATTGTTCTATTTCATTCTTCGCACCAAACCTTTATTTTTGAAACGCGTTTTTTTTTTAATCTAAACTTTTTAGCGATTACTTTTATACATTATCTCTTTTTTATTAGGCCTTAATTTTCACACATTTTACATTATAATTAATATTCTACCGTTCTTTATGCATTAGGTGTATTCTATTCCTTCACACGCCTATTTTTCTCATGTATTACTTTTATATTTCATTCGCTATTATACTACAAATTTCTTTATGCGATACCAGGGTGCTTTGCAAAATTATTCAACAAAAATAAGCACCTTTTAAGTACTTTTCAAGCACATAAAAATATTTTTAAGCACTTTAAAAAATATCATAAGCAGGCAGGGTTGGAAAATGTTTTGACTATTAACGGTTTTATCTTGTTTTAACCGTCATGTCAAAAAAAAAAAACCTTTTGGCATTGTTTTTGACAATTTTCAAAAATCATAAAATTTTGAATCATGTAAAACGAATTGCATTTTCATACGCTACGGACTGACAATACGCCGGAATAGATTGGGGTTGAATTAATTGTGAAAATGCTGAATAGAACAATGAGAACTGCGTCTTTTTTCATAATTCGAAGCGAAAATCAACAAAGTAAAGGAAAAATCTCATTCTGAAAGAGGGAAAATTAAGCACCTTTCAAAAAAACACCCATTGAAAACAGCACCTTTAAAAAACGCTACGCACCCTGGATACTTTCACACGGTTTTTCTTAAACGTAATCTCTTAAATTATGACAGTTTTTACTTTATTTATAATGCGTATTCCTTTACTCTTCTCTAAAATTTATATAAATGCTGGTTACTATGAATGCGAAAATTATTAAGCTCTTCTTTTCTATTACTTACCTTTCAAAAGCTAAGATGTCGAATCTTGGTTGAATTTGTATTTAGATGAAGTTTTCAGAAACTGAAAAAATATCACATATTGATTATTATTACATAAACACTTATCCAACATTATAGGGATCTTTCAAACATTATGAAAGGACATAAAGGGGATCGGGGTTTGAGACTTACTAATTTTATCAGACAAGTGGAAGGCGGTATATGAGTCACTCTTAAGCGAGACATTTAAATTATATGATTTTTTAAATTTTTCTTAAAAAATATCAATTGAAATAACTTCCAAATTTAAAAAAAGAAGTTTGAAAAAAGAAAAAGTTGGACAATAATTGCTGTTATGTGTTTCGGAGATCAGGAATTTTAACAGAAGAAAAGAAATAATGAATATTTTTCTCTAAATTTAATAAAATGAATTGAAATATCAACTAATTTTATTTTTTGAAAAGTTCCCTCGTTTTTTGGAATTCCAAAATTAGATTACTTCAGGAAGAGCTAACATTAAGGCAAGATGGTGCTTACTTTTTCACTTAGCATAGGATGTGATTCGCTAATTTTCAGTGGCCTTAACCAGGAGTCTGTTTAAAAGAAATTTAGGTCCGTTTACAGACCCTTCACAAAATATCTTTTCATAAAAACGGACCCTTCACAAAATGATTTTTCTTTTAATTGGACCCTTCACAAATTTGTTTATCTTCATTATTGTTTTGTTAATCGAATAAACCCTTCCCAGGACAGAAAACAAGAAAGATGGATGTAAACGAATTAAGTTTTGTCGTCGGCAGACGATTTTTCCATTATCCGTCCGAAATGAATATTCTGCGTTCAGCAGTATAGGCTAAATACCAAATATTTATATGTTGGATCGCTAATTTAGTAGCTGCAATTGCTGTTTATTTTTTGAAATTTAATTTTTTTGATTATAATTTTACAGTGTTGAGCATAATTTTGTATGTCTTCACAATTTAAAAACTCATTGAAAAAGTTTTTTTGCAATAATGAACCCTATTTGCACACATTCACAAAAGCGGACCGTGGTTGAAAGAATGTGACTTTACGTTTATTTTATATTCACAAATTACGAGTAATTTTTTTCACAATTTTACAAAAACGGACCCGTCACAAAATGTCTGGACCTGCCTTAACAATGAAAAATACCAACTCAAAAATTGAAATATAGTTAATATTGTATTAACTTCTTTCTTCAATACTGTTCTCCTTGGTATTTTTTAAGTAGTTTCTGCACTATTTCCTTACCTGACCATTTGAAGAAGTTGTCAAACATACAAAGGAAGGAACACTTCAGCTTAATATTTTCTCCGGAACCACGTTATCTTGAAAAGAATTCCAATTTTCATCTACTCTATTGCTCATTAAACTAAATTATTAATTATTGTTTGTTTTCTCAATTTGACCTTTATTAAAGTATAAAAAACGAAAATGCTGCAGGGCACTTCCAACTTTTATAAACTCTATGGAGTACGATATTTTTTTTCGGAACCAAGTAAGATTTATTTTTGAATAAAAGCACATTTTATCAGAACAGAATAATACAGACAATCATCTCAGATTTCAACCGATACAAGAATGGTCAGAAGTAAACTATTTTACTGCGCCTAAGGCTGTAAAAAGGGGTTCAATAGCATATGAATAGTTTAATTTACAATCTTCAGTTTTCTAAAGCATTTAAAAAAAAGAAAGAAAGAAACTGAATCAAAAGGCTATACTTACACCAAAGGTCTCAGAATCTTCAAATGTGATCCGATTCAATAGGTCAGTATCTAAATATGTCCAGCAGTTTCTAAACTCGATTGATCATGTTTGAATCATCCAAGCGGGCCCTAATTCCTCGGACTACTGAGCAAAATGATCCTACAAAAACTAAAACATGTATTAAAATCACCTGCCATAAAGTGCTAAAAATTATTCATTTCGCAGAAGATCGAAAGCAGACTTGGAAAAATTAAACTATTTAAAAATTAAAATTAAGTGCAAGAAACATGCAAAAACGAATGATGGAAATAAAACTAAAAAACAAGACGAAGAACATGGGAGTAATAAATTAGGAAATGTAAATCAAACTCAATTCAAATATTAAAGAAACAACCATAAACCAATAAAAGAAAAACAAAGAAAAGACGAAAAATAAACAGCTATGGGCAAATGAAAGAGAAATATAATAAAAAGATGAGAAACAAATCAGCGCGAGCAAAAAAAAATAAAAAATAAAATTTCGAAAAAAAACAATAAAAAATGAGAAAAAACAATGCAAAAACGGAAAAACTAACAAGGAAAAATGGATCACAATAAAAAAAGGAAAACAATGAACAACCGAAAAACGAGCACAATTAAAAGAAGAAAAACTAAGCACCATGAATAAAGGGAAAACAATATACCATAAGCAAACGGAAAAGAAATATATTGAAAGAGCAAAAATCAAAGCACCGTGAACAAATGATATAAAAGTGGAAAACACCAAGAACTGTGAAGAAACACATTATGAATAAACACAAACACATTGAAAAAGCAAAAAACAAAATATCATGGAAAAAAAACGGATAACAAATAGCGAAAAAATGACAAAAAAAAAAAAAACCCAACTGAAAAACGGAAAATGAAATACCATGAATAAATCGAAAACACAATGAAAAGACGAAAAACAAAGCACCGTGAACAAACGAAAAAACAAATACAATGAAAAGACACAAAGAAAAACCCACCATGAACAAATGGAAGACAAATACAAAATCTAGCTACACCAAAACCAAACTAAAATATGGATAAATGGAAAGAAATGAACTTATGAGAAACTTAAAAGGAAAAAAAAAAAAAAAAAAATGAAGAATAAACGGATAAATGAACATGGGAAAGGGCAAACACCAAAAAGCAGAACACCACTATCATAAAAAGATGTGAAACAACTAGAATGGAAAAAGGAAACAAATAAAATTCACGACAACGTATTAAAACATGGAAAAATGTATTAAAGCGAAATACATCAGCAATAAGAATTTTACAGAAAAGAGCGCGTTAAATAACCCAGACACATAATTCAAGTGGCTGAAACAAAAATTGATCAATCTGAGTAAAAAATTTACAGGAACGGAAATTACCGTTAAAATACCCAGTGATTTGACCGTAAGAAATAAAGTAGAGGAATAAAAAAAAAGGGGGCGGGGCAACGCAGCAATAAACGCAAGGAAGAATAAACGTTTGAACAAAAATGTTAAAAATCGGAGAAAAAAACTGAACTAAACTTGGTTAATAGTTTTTAACAATGTAAAATACGCAGAAACTATTTAACTTCTTTAGAATTATGAAATAGAATCGCATCAGATACGTTACGTAACTTAAAAAAAGGGGAAAAAAAAGAAACCTATCTTATCGAACAGTAAAAGTAACTTACCTTAAGTAAGGAAATACATACCATCATGTGAATACGTGAAACAATAAGTGGAAGTCGATCAGAAAATGTAAATTAAAACTTACCAATATTATTCTAATATTAAAATACTAGACTGATGCATTCTTTTCTTTGAATCCTGAAAAACAACCACTTTTATAATAATTGAAAACTTCCAAATAAAATTAAAATCACTCATTAAAACTTACAGGAATTAATAAAACACAATATAACAATACACAATATATCAATAAAACTTTTACCTGAATAAAATAATGCAATTTAACTATTCTTGTGGTAAAGCT
>NC_092212.1:90898021-90916445 GCF_043381705.1 Parasteatoda tepidariorum
TATTTTAATGCACGATTCAAAACTTGCCTGTTGTCTGACTAGTATTAAAAATATAAGAATTTTCTTAATTCACAGAGTAAAAACTACCAAACAAAACTATCAAAATCCTTTCATATTTACAATAAAATCGGCGTAAATAAAGCGTGTCAAAAAGTAATGTACTTAAATGCGGGATTCGAAATTAAGACGTCGCTATAGCGTATAAAACATATCGGGACTTTAAAAACCTTGTAGCAATAGTTGCCAAAACGACGATTGAAAAATAAGTTGACATGCTATAATACTGGCACAAATAAACCACGCCAAAAAATTTTAATCTAAATTACCGAATCTTTACTCACGATTCGTATTAATGTCGTGTTAAAACATCGAAAAATTAAAAACCATGCATTAATGCTAAGCAGTAACTGCCGAAAAAGGAACAAAAGTAATTTAGATTTGTTATGAAGTTTGCGCAAATAAAGCGTTTACTATATAATCGTGTGAGCTGATGAAGAGTTGATATCTTTGTTTTTTCCAGGATTTTTATTAATAAAAATTTTTAATTTCATTTTATTTAAATAATTTTTTCTTCTCTTTTCACCATTCTGTAATTTTTTCCATGTTTCCATTCATTCTGAAATTAAACTATTATCCATTATTATTACATTCTGAATTATCCTTGATATTAAAGGGAGATAAATAGAAATAATTAAAAATTTTGGAAAAATCATTTTTATTTTTATCATATTACATAATACAAAAGTCCATTTAAACATAAATTTTAACGTTGAAAAATTTGTTCACAGAATTAAATTTAAAAAAATTAATATTTTGTCATTAAAAAAAAATGCTATTTAAATACTTTGATTTAAAGAAATATAAGGGTTAAAAATGATTAAAATTAAAACAAAACCCCTTCAGCTAAAAAGAATTAGCATTTAGTAGGGAATATACTCTAACTTTAAAACATTTATTTTAAATTAATCATAAGAGGCAGGGGCTGAGAGAGGGAAGAAAAAGAAGAAAGAAAAAAACGTTAATTTTGAAGGAATTATTTTACTTTAAAAAACTATTAAGATACTTGTTTTCAATTCCTTATGACCAATACTTTTTTAAAATGACACTTACTATTTACAGTTACACGTATATATTTAAAATCAATTAAAATTTACATTACTTTTCGAAACTTATTTTGATTTAATTTTTTAAAGTTAAAATTTAATGATATAGAAATCAATTCCCAGCATATGATCTGAAATGGTCTAAGTAGGAAGAAAATGGTTTAAAATTTTTTTTTATGGTTATCCTGTAATTTGCAAAGTTTTTAAATATTGTGATAATTTTATCTACTTGATCATATGATAGCTTTTTCGAGTTATTAAATAAAAAATTTTAATGATTTTGTTTGAAGACTGCTCTGTAATTTTTAACAGGCCAAATTCATTCTGGAAAACTGTGTTTCAACAGAAGCTGGTGTAGGCAGTATTAAACTTAGGGTAAATAACTTCATTAGTTTTGGAATCTATCACAAATGGTGTTCTTCCTTTCCTGATTTTTAAATCTCGTGAATACAAATAGCAATGTGCATTTACAATTTTCAAAAATCGCGATTTCAGAAACTTTGTGAAAATGGGTAGCAATAACTACTTAAAAGTCATTGGATTAACGATGGAATTGGCCTACATGAAGAACGTCAAAAAGTGATAACGAAAATCCGAAATTTGTGTATCGTAATAATGATGTATTAAAAATGTTAGGATTCTCAAAACTATGTGCAAATTCGTAGCATTAACTATCGGAAAAAAAGCGATCAAAAACTACATTGATTGAGACTGGGGGCATCCAAAACTTGAATATATAAATGTAAAATTTCCAAATTTTTTTAAAGGAAAAAAAAATTTGGAATTAATTTTTTTCATTTCGTTCAGATTCCTCTGGTTGTGCACCCCTATTATAGATAAAACATGGTCTGGATTTCATTGAAATTTACTTGAAATGTCTGGACAAGTCAGGGAAATTTTTTTTTCCTGTTTTAAGTGGGAACCCTTTATATTTTGGTGGAATATGTTTTAAGGTCATTATTTATATGTGTACCTGTAAAGAAGACTCCTGTATTTTACAACTATCTCCTGTTTACTCCTATATTCCCAAATTTCTCCGTATTTGTCGAAGAAATTAAAAAAAAAAAAACTTTTGGGCGATCAAATATCGACTGATGGCAAAAATAATTCTTTTATCTCGGAACAGGTTACCAGTGTGAGAATATGGCCAGTGCTGCAGTATGTTGAGTGTTAATAGTTTAAGTAATTATGCATAATGGTTTAAAGAAATGACTTTTAGATTAAGATTTATATGCATACTTTTTACTTCGATGAATGTAAGTGCTTATTGCCAGCTTCTCCTGGTCCCAGTTTTTGTATTTTTTAGAAAATTCACTAAAATTGATATGAAATAGAATTTTTGTACAGGCTTGATTTAAATAAGTATTACTTATACACAATGAAGCGAACCTCATTTACAGAAAACAGTTCAAAACCATTTTATACTGTTTTCAATACTCTCTTCTTAAATTAATCTCACAATGTTTGATGAATTAAATGATATTTGAAATAAATACATTGAGAATTCAGTTTTAATGCCTTATTAAATAGTTCTATTGATAAAAATATACTTCTGTGACCAATAACTAAGTCTCTGAGTCAAGTATTTCTATTTTATGTCCATTTAGGTCTTTCTTTTCGTACCAACAAAAAAAAATAATTATATTAATTCTATGAAAAATTATTTTACTAATTGGTATAGTTTGAATGTATATGTCATGTACTTTTTGAGTTAATATGAAAAAAAATTGTGCCTGTTAATGTACTAAAACAATTTCATTTCATTCTACTGTTAAAATATATTGTAATATTCCTGAATTTTCCCTCTAAGTATTTTACTTTGGAATAAACTTACAAAAACAAATAGTATGCAGAGGAATATTATCATTTGAAATAATAATAATTATACAAAATTAAATAAGCTTATCTATTCTCAAAAATACAACTCATTTCTGCTGCTTATGATAACTCAATTTTTAAAAACTATTAGCTTCCAGCTTTAAAAAGTGTGATTTCTGTTGGTGTTGTTTCTTCGTAGTTTTATTGTACCATGAGTACTCAAGATGGGTCATCTCTCTTTGAAAATAACCATTTAATGTACAGTATCTGATGAAATGATATTTTTATTCATTTAGAATGATCTAAAAATTCTAATTCTGCAACTTGAAATTAGAATATTTATAATTGAAGCACAAACATACTTACTAGTGTGATGAAACTAAATCACTAAGTAACATTTCTATTTCTATCAATGATTTTCCAACCTCATTAATTTACTTCCGAAGTGTTTACGAAGATCTTAAAAATTAGTTTAGAAAACACTATACCTTATATTAGAATTTATAGACATCTTTTTTGAAAGCAAAATCATTCGTACGGGAAACTGTAAAAAAACGTTTGGTGAAAGACTGCGGAAGATAGTTTCACACCTAAAATACCAAAAAAAACCTAAAAGTGTTTAAAGTAGGGGTGCACAATCTTTTTAAGAGAAGGGCCAATTGGACAGCAGGTTGACCAATTTGCTTGTCCAAGTATTTAGACAGATATTAGCAGTTATAGTATTTTTTATACCGAAACATCTATATACTAGATACTAAATTTTTTTTAATCAGTTAACTCAATAAAATTAAATTATTTTAAACATTAGACATAAAATTATAAATTAAAATTCAACAAATGCAAAATTGATATTTTTTTTAAAGTTTCCTTTTCATGAAAAAAAGAGAAAAAATACCGATTAAACAAAATGAGAAAAAAAAAACACTGGAAAAAAATTAAATGTGCAGTTCAAAATTCTCGGATTTTTTTTTTCTGAAAAGAAAATTCTATTTTTGATATTGTCTTGGGCTGCAGATCAAGAGATAGCGCACCCCTAGTTTAAAGTATTTTTTTTATCTATTTTAAGAAAGGTAATACTGGAACTTATTGAATAAAATTTTTAATCGGTGTATTTGTTTATTTTTAAAAAAAATTGTATTATCATTTATGTGAAAAATACATTAATTTCTGTTTTTAGAAAAGTACTGTAAATAATCATTTATTTTTATTCTTAGAGTGTTTCTAACTTTGAAAGTAAAATGACAGCTCTAGAAAGCAATGTGAAAGAGCTCAAAGATCAACAATCTAATCTACGAACAACAACTGAAAATTTCTCAGGAGAATTAGATGTTGTAAATGTGAGGGGTTATTCAATTATTGTCTTTTAAATTTAAATGTCTCTTACTCATTTATTGTGTTGATATTGACCAATATTTTTACAAATTTCTTGTCTAATAGCTAAATAATAGCTAAAATCCTGATTATTTAACATCCACACAAGACTGCAGATATATTAGAAAATCAAAATCCATGGATTATCTTGGTTGCCTTTTAGATAAACTTTCTAAAAGATTACGCTTTATAATCTGAATTAAGTTATTAAAAGTAAATACATTATTGCAATCATAAAATGACAGTTTATATCATGTTTGTATGACAGTTTATATCATGTAAAAAAAATAAAGCGTGATAATTCAAAGATGTATATAAAATAACAAATCTGACAGTGCTTTTTAGTCCCGCAGTGGACTGATCATTAAGACAGGGTTCCCATCAGATCACCGAAGCCAAGCATCACTGGCTGCAGTCAGTGTGCGGGTGGGTGACCACTTGGATCAGTCTGCGTAGGGTCCTCGTTAAACTGTGCTACCGTAAAGTGCTGGACTTCGCGTGCAGGTCGTCAGGCTACCGAAGCGCGGGTGCCACCCCCTCTGCAGAGGATCAAAATTGTGATGGCATTTCTTCGGATCATCCTCAGAGATGTTTCCCAGACCGTCGCCAATAGCCCATTCTGTAGCTCTAGTGTGGCGTAAATGAGCAACAACAACGACAGTGCTTTATAAAAAAAAATTTTCATAGCTATGTGAATGATTTAATAAAGTTGTTACTTTTGTTACGCTGCATAGGTATTAACAGTTGATCATCATGGTTTGCTTTTGAAGTTATCCGAATCATACTTTATGAATCACAATTAAATTATGTGATAATGTATTTTTGTTGAATTCAGAGGGAAATATAATTTATATTCATGTGATGTATACATCATATGATCTGTACTATTACTAATTAAGAAATGTTATATGGATTTTAAAAAAATATTAAGATGGCAAGTGATTTCTTGTGTTGAAACTCTTAGAGTTATGTCAGATTATCAGAATTATACTTCTTCTTTTCCAACTCAAAAGCCTTGTGAGCTTTCTCTACAATAAAGTTCCATGTTTCTCCAGTTTAATATTTTTTTCTGGTTCTTTCTCAACCCGATCCAGCCATCTTAACTTTGATCTTCCTCCTTTCCTTTCATGATTTTCTAAGGCANTGTATACATCATATGATCAGTACTATTACTAATTATGAAGAAATGTTATATGGATTTTAAAAAAATATTAAGATGGCAAGTTAATTTTTCTATTTCATGGTTGCATGTTTTTCTCCATGCGTTACTTTAACTTATGTTATACTATGTTCAAAATTTCCTAATATATTTTCATATTGTTGAAGAAGGCCTAGGTTTCAGACCCATATGTTACTATTGGTCTTATTCGGGTTTTACATATTATACATTTTCTCAAAATTAATTTCCTTTTTAGTAATCATTATTTGCAAATATATTTCCATTTTGTGTCCATTTATTATGCAGTCAGGAATTTCACATTTATTGTTCATTTCCTGACCGTGATAAGTAATGAAAGACCCGTAAGAAAAGACCCTTAAAAATTTTATCAATTTTTAGACCTTGTATTTGTATTTGCTCTTCTGTCTTTGTCTTTATTATGCATTTTATTTTGGTTAGACCTATTTCATTTGCTTTTCCTGTAATTTCTTTTATTTGTTCTATTAGTCTACTTTTTTTTCTTGCATTAATTCCTGTATTGTGTGCATGGGCACAGACTTTTGTTGACTTTGTGAATATATTTCCTAGTTGTCGAATGATGTGATTCTCAAATGTAAGGTGATATTGAACAGCATAAATAATAGGGATTCACCTTGCTGAGCACATTTGTTAAACTCAAACGAAAATTTAGCTCTTCCACTTATATTTAAGTCTGTGATGATGGAATTATAACATTTGTTTCCCTATATTTCAAGAAAAATGCAAAAAGACTAAGAAATTTATCTGCTGTATCTGTGAGCAATGCTCTCGACATTAATGATATTAAAAATTTCCAGAACCAGACTTGAACTAGACTATGTCCAGAATTAGACTATGTATGCTTAAAAATTATTTCTCTGAAAAAAGCATGAATTCATAGTTTAAAGCTAAAATATTTTATATGCTTAAACAAATGTTTTTGAGTATGTTGCTGGTTATTTTTTTCCTTATTCCGCAAAGTATGGGGATTTTTGTAGATTTTTGAAATTTGCTAGTGTTTTTACTGTTCAATTTTATTTATTTTAGGTTACAGTTCAAGAATTGTCTAATTCTTCTGAATCAACTTCAAATTCATCTGTAGATACATCAAGGTAAGATGCTAAAGTCCAGACTGCTGTTCAACAAGGGGTAAGTTGAATTTGAAAAAAATCTTACTTTTTTTAAAGTTAGAACTATCAAACATCAGTGTTTCTCTACCTAGGTTCAGTAGAAAAAAATATTGAATTTATATACCAATATAAGCTATACATAATATGATGCCTCCTATTTTTCTATACACTTTCTGTCCAGGGTAGATTAACGGTAGAGCTGCCTTTTTACCTTCAAATCTTTGGCTAATTCATGCATTTTTAAAACTGTCATCAATTGAAAATTATCTGTACATTTTATGTACTCAGTTAATTAAATGATACTAGCCAATCAATTATTTATTTACTTTGCTTTCTGGCTTCCATAGAAGAATGTGTATTTTTTTCCTAATTTTTCTTAACAGGTATAAGCAAAATTCAAATCAATATTTGATTAATTCCCTCTTGTCACACCATTTGAAAAATAAAATTATATAATAAAAACATTTATATTTTAGTTACTTCACGATATAAAAATTTATATTAGATAAGATACATAAGCTATATAATAACAAGACATTTGCTTCTGGTTTTAAGTTCTGTCCATGGGCTGAATCCATTTATGGCTCAAGTTTGTTCCGATGCTTTGGTGGTAATTGTTTTCCATTTTGATGAAATGATTCAAAATGTTTTTGTTTTTTTAACTTTATAAAATTCTCCAAAAATTAGTTGGTTATAATTTAATAATAATAGATTTTATATTGCATTCTTTTTCTGGAGGCTTTTGTACTACCATTCAAAGAAATTTGTGAATTATTTTTTCTCAGCAAGCCAACTAATCACACATTTTTTTAACAATCGCTTGCAGCAATGTTTGTCGACAAATTGTTACAATTGTTGCATTAATGCTATTTTTTTCTGTTTCATTTTAACCTTTTATAACATATTTCAATTTTTAAAAGAAGGTTTTTTTTAAGAACCAACTATATATTAATTTTTAATTTTGCTGATTTGTTGGTAACTATTTGATTTTTAATTCAAAATTCGAATTGTATAGTTGTCACAATATCGAAAGGTCATAAATGTTACTTGCTTTCCAGAGATGATATTTCCAAAACTATTCCTCCATTTACCCTAAAAATCAAACAAAGACTAAGGAATGTATTGGAAACATATTTAATGATGTATAAACATAAATTTAATCTTTTTTTATTCATATGTGTATTAGCACGAAGAAGGAAAACGAAACTTAGTGTTTTAGTTCTGTACTGTACAAGACTCTAGTTGTTAAAACAAAAACAATTAACTACTCAAAACTAAAAAAACTATGTGTTTAGATTGNTTTTAGTACGAAGAAGGAAAACGAAACTTAGTGTTTTAGTTCTGTACTGTACAAGACTCTAGTTGTTAAAACAAAAACAATTAACTACTCAAAACTAAAAAAAACTATGTTTTTAGATTGGAATTCTTTAAATATTTTAATTTCAAATAAGAAAAAGAAAGTATAAAATTTAAAGAATTTTATCTTTTTTTTTCTATAGAAACAACAAAAAATTAGACAATTTTATATTTGTGACATTTATTTTTGTATAGTGAATCTCTTACTGCTAATTCAAAAAAAAGAACATTATTTAAAAATTCGTCTTGAAGTATTGGCTTAAAGAAAAAATGATCAATGAATTTTTTTAATAGCTTTGCTAAGATAAAATACTGTATACAGTACAGCTTAATATTGAAATGTAAATACAGTGACTCAGGAAATTGTTGGTACACTTATGACTTTCAATGATTAAAATCTATTGATTAAATGGATCCATTAATTAAAATAGATACTTAATAATAAAAATATATATTCTATTCTTAGCAAAACTGCTTGGATTATCTTAAAAACAAAGCAAAAGTTTATTTTTAAGAAATCAATCATCAAAAAGTAACAAAAACTTTATTGCATAAAAGTCATCTCACACTTTCAAAAAAATCTCGGCCCATTGGTAAATATTTTAATTTTTCTAATTAGTAATATTTAGTAGAGTTTCCTTTGACATATACAATAGCTTTTATAAGTTTGTAAATAAATGTTACTAGCTTTTTTTTTTGTCTTGTGAAATTCGAGCAGAATATTTTTTATTAAATTTTACAGAAACTTTATAACACTAAATTGTGAATTTATGTATTTTTCCACAAACTTTATAATTTTAATCTCTGATATGAAGTCCTTTTAAGCAATTTTATCACATATTGCCCAGTGCAATAGGACACAATATATTAATATAACAATATTCATTACTGATATACCTCTTATGATGACAAATAATCGACTTTCAAATTTGGTCTATTGTTTTATTATGACCATGAGGCATTTTTAAATGATAAAAGAAAATATTACGGTGAAGCAAAAATTAAAATAATTTTGCTATCACAAGTTTGATACTAAATTGCAAATACATATATTAAAAATTAGAGCAATAGACTATAATTTTAATTCTGAAATTGGAAAACATTTAAGTGTACGATGACTTTCGTGGGGTAAAACTTTTGTTACTATTTGATTATTGATATCTTAAAAATAAACTTTTGCTTTGTTTTTAAAATATTCCATGCAGTTTTGCTGAGATTAGATTATACATCTACCAATTCTGAAATATTCATTTAATTAATGAATTTTTATTTCCTATTTCAATAAAAGTTATAAGTGAACGAACACTTTTGGGAGCCACTGTAATTATAAAATTTATTTATATATAATCACCTGAAACTGTTTTCCTTTTTGCTTAATGAAAATATATTAAACAATATGTATCCATGGTTTTATTGGTCATTCGGTTTTTGACATTTGCTAAGTACACTTTGAGCAAAAACTACTTAAAGTAGCATATTAAAAAAAATTGTCTTCAATAAAAAAAATATATTCTACAAGCGAAACATATTATTTTCTCCACCTGTCTTAAAAATTAATGTTGTACTAAAACATCAAGAAATAAATAAAAAATCTTGCCAAATTAGCAAAAGAAATAATTTTTTCAAGATCATATGTTAAAAAAATAACATCCTACAATTTATAAGAAAAAAGAAACACAGACCTGAGAATTTTAAGATTTTTGCCTGGAAAACCTGGAAAAATCAGGGAAATTTAAAATCTAATTTGATTGGCCACCCTGATTTTATCGGTGGTTGGGCTGTCCAACATTTTAAGAGCGAAAGATTTTCTAAATAAGGCAAAAGTTTTTGGCTTTAATTTTAAGATTTCTGGGTAAAAAAGTAGCTGATTTCATTTTGGCAGTAACTTTTTTTGCTGAGTTAAGTTATAAACATTTTTGTTGAGATAATGTGTCCTGACGAAGTTGTGTAATTGGCTTACATTTAGAAGCGAAATTTAAATTTTCTTCGTCAAAAGTAAACAAGAACTTGTTTCTCCCAAAATTTTTCTTTGGTAAGTTGGCTATCAAAATTGTTCTAGAATAGCTATTTTCTACAATGAACTAACGTTTTATGATAATATTCAAACTTGTTTACAGTTGGCTAAGACTTAGGCTATATTTTCTGATAAATATATTTGCTATCAAAAATTTTTGATTTGTCCTACAATCTCTTATTATGGGTTAACGCATAAAGGCAAAGGTCAAACTTGCAGTTTCTAGTTCATAAAATAACTAAAACTTGATTCAGTCATAATTTCTTTGGCTGGTGATGAAATCAAGTTAATTTCACATCAAATTTTAATTTTAATTTATGGTTAATAATATTTAAAAATTAATTTAATGAAACATTTTACTATGTTAATCCCAATAATATTAGTTTTGCTTAGTATCTNTTATTTTACACTAGATCAGTATTTCAGGGGAACTGAATTTCGTTATCAAAGATTCATTTCCAAATCAAGTTAAATTCAAATCAAATTTTAATTTATGGTTAATAATATATTAAAATTAATTTAATGAAATATTTCACTATGTTAATCCCAATAATATTAGTTTTGTTTAGTATCTATTATAGTTTACGATTCTAAATTATTACAAATTTCATCTTCCATTACTGATTTAAAAGATTACCCTAAATACTATAAAATAAAAACGTAATTTATACTATGCTTAAATTTTAAATAAAAGTACTTAAGAGGTACAGAAATTTTTTCCTATATTTTTGAAGTGAATCGTGCAGTGTATATGAGATTTTGAGAAATGCTTTAGATAAATAATGTGGATGACTATTTTAATAGTGATGAAAAAGAGGCCCCTAAATTTTACACGCCATTTTAATTTTAGTTTACTCTTGGTCATATATTGGTTTTAGTCAAAACTTTCATTATATTTTAATTTACTCTATAATTTGTATTCTATGGTTTACTGTACTTTCAACTTGACGACATTTTCCTTTACATTTAATTATTTAGTTAGCAAAATTTCCACATTATGCTTTCCACTTTTTACTTTAAGCTTTACTTTACTAGCTGTTTTCTTTACTTTATATTTAGCTTTACATTACAGCTGTTTTCTTTAGTTTGAGTTTTCATCTGTGACAGAATTTTTCTGTAACAATGAGAAAGATTAAAAAAATGATTGTCTGTTAACAAATTTGCCATGTTAAAACAATTAAAAATGAAATTATCTGGTACTTTTTACTCAGTTAAAACCATTACATTGTAGATTGTTTAAAGTTTAATGCAAACAATATTGTTACCGTAATAAATTTTCATGTTTAAATTATTGCAAAACAATGAATAAGTCGTTTTTATTTAAATTCCTTGAATATAGACTGATGTGTATGTTTTTATGTATCATTTATATTAATTTGTAAATGATTAAAATATAAACAATAATATCGTCTATTCAAAAGGGTGTTTATGGTGAACGAAGAGCAAAGCTGGAAAGTTGGTTCAATTTTTATTAAGGACGTTTAAAAAAATTTCTAAAATTTTCTGTTGGCTTCATATAACCTTGTGCGATGTATTAAAATTACAAGCATTGAATTTTAAATATATTTTCGTATCATAATATGCCTGAATGTTTACTCTAACTAAAAAGTATACCTGAAAATTTATATTTTCAGGTAATATTCTGGGAGACCAGAATGTCTTAGCAGCGGCTTTTTCCTTAAACCTATTGAGTTGGTGACTGATATCAATGGGTACAAAAATATGCCACTTAAGACATTTAAAAGTAACTTTTTTTATTTTTATTAAATTATTTTTTTAAAAAAAATTCTTATTTGAAATATTCTAAGGCTGTAAAAATTTATTTAAACAATAAAAATAATAAATATGTGTCAAAATTTAGTGACTTTTAAAGTGAACGAAAATATCTGGGGGGGGGGATATATTTACTGTATATATTACAGCATCGAAATATGTGAATTATTTAAGAATTCTCCTTTTACATAATTTTTTCAACCATGAATCGATGGATTCTGAATTCCCAGAGTATTTTTTTACATAGATGTAATTCTACATTAAACAATTTTTAAAATAAGCAGTTGTTCATTTAAGACTTTTCGTCACTTTTTTGGTAGACTGGCCACATAGCGAGTAGTTATTTTCAGGTCTAATAAAAAGAGTTAAAGGGTTTTGCAGTTTGATTTTTTTTTTAAATATATATGCTTGGGACTGCTTGGAAATATAATTTCAAGTAAATAAAGATCTGCAATTGTAGGACTAAACTCAAACTGTATCAAATATTTTAAAGTCATGTAAAAAATAATTTTATTTAATGACAATTATGTATTTTCAACTTGTGTTTTACCAAAAGATTATCGACGTTTATTTTAAATAATGAAGGTTATGTATTGCATTTACAATTGGATGTTGTTTCTTTTACAATGAGTTTTGTTCTTAAATAAAATCATGATGCTGAGAAAAAGTTCTAATGTTTATCATGGTTTTCTTAATTACTGTATTGTGTAATTTATTCAACAATTTTATTACAAATCTTCAAAATTTTTAAAAAAAATGGATTTGTCTGGCATGATATTTGCTTTGATAAAANAAAAGTTCTAATGTTTATCATGGTTTTCTTAATTACTGTATTGTGTAATTTATTCAACAATTTTATTACAAATCTTCAAAATTTAAAAAAAATGGATTTGTCTGGCATGATATTTGCTTTGATAAAATTTTGTTAAATATAGCATTAGAAAATTTTTACAGTAGAATGTGCGGAAGTGTCATGTAAACTGTTAAATATATTTAAAATTTGGTTATTTATAAACTTTCGCTGTGATATAAGAAGCTATTATCTTTCAACCCTAATTTTAAAGTCTATCTTAAACTTGTGAGTATATTTATTATCAGCAGTGCATTTTATTTTAATTTTTGGAAATTTTTACATGATTATGTTAAAAAAATAATTATAATCGGAAAATTTCTTTAAATTTAAGCTGAATAACATTTACATTATGATAAAAAATTTCCAATCAATTCAGAGAAGAATATTGTTTTTATCCTTCATCAGAAAGGTGGTGTATATTCTTTGTGAAAACATCATGTGCAATTGCATCTTCATTTTTAAAAAGTCCCGTTTAAGACATTTACATATATTGTTATGCTTGTTTTCACTATGTTCTTAATGCATAATCTCTTATCAACGAAATACAAGCAATGGAATTTATTGATTTTAAACAAAAATTTTGTGATAGCAGCATTCTCATAAAAGTAAGTGATGGTAGTCAAATTTGGATCATTAATACAAAAGTCAACTTACAGTAAAAAAAGATGTGTTTTTTCGTCTCATTCTTGTATGCAATTAAATGTTAGAGCAAATTTAATTTTGATAAAATACAATTTTTACTACTTTTTTTTGCTTCGAAATTTAAATGTTTTGGCTAAAAAATTTTTGGCTAGTACATAGTACCTTTAAATAATTATTGTATCATCAAAAAGTTTAGATGTGTCAATGTAAAATGTCATATTATTTTTACATTACAAAAAATTGTCATCAAATTTTTTAAATTAAAATTCAGAAAGGCTTTTCTTGTTTCAATTCTTGAAAATATGATGTGAAATTAACTTTGATAATGAAATTCAGTTCCCCTGAAATACTGATCTAGTGTAAAATAAAATTGTTCCGAGTTTCATTATTCAAAAATGAAAAAGATATTAAACACGATTAAAAAAATTATAGGAAAAGATTAAAAGAAAAAATAGTTCTTCATCCTTATAGCAAGACTTAAAAGCCGAAATTTTTAGAAAAAAGCGATGATAGTAAAAATCTATAAAAAACATCGAAAAATGCACCTAAATAAAATCGCCGTCAAAAACAATAATTTAGGATTTAATTCTAATAAAAAAAATAGTTTTTAATCTCAAAAGAAACCTTTATCACTATAAAAAAATTTTTTTCGCATTGCCGCAAGTGGAGAACATTAAAAAAAATTTTTTTTTTCGTCATTAAAATCTGATTTAGTAATCTTGTAACGAACTAAAGCAAAAGAATTCTTCAGAATCTGGGATAGTGTGGTTGGTAGATCGCTGGGACTATGTTTAAGTCGCCGTGAGTTCGGTCCTCTCCGTTTAGTAAATGGTGACTAGTGCATGTTATTTCTGTCGGATCACAATATCCCCCATGTTTCCATAACAAATCAAACTTCTGGAGGAACTGAATTGGAGCTAGATTGATCTCTGGTTCAGATCAGAATTATGATCGGTGGATTAATGAATGGATGTATACCACCCTTTAAACGGGCTGTGACTTATGTCTATTTCGGAAGTCACATTCTTGCTAGGAGATGGTGCCACTGAAGAACAAGAAACGCACCCTCTGCTGAAAGTTTCGATGGAAATAGCATCTTTCTTATGTAATACAAGAAGTCCAAATCACTGATTTTGGAGCACATGGTGCAATTTTGGCGGGAAATGTAGCGTCAGGTGGCTAATGGCAGGCAATTGTTTAATATATATATATTNTTAATTCTAAAAAAAAAATAGTTTTTAATCTCAAAAGAAACCTTTATCACTGTAAATCTGTTTTTCGCATTGCCGCAAGTGGAGAACATAAAAAAAAATAATTTTCTTCATCATTAAAATCTTATTTAGTAATCTTGTAACGCCCTAAAACGAAAGAATTCTTCAGAATCTGGGATAGCGTGGTTGGTAGATCGCTGGGACTATGTTTAAGTCGCCGCGAGTTCGGTCCTCTCCGTTTAGTAAATGGTGACTAGTGCATGTTATTTCTGTCGGATCACAAAATCCCCCATGTTTCCATAACAAATCAAACTTCTGGAGGAACTGAATTGGAGCTAGATTGATCTCTGATTCAGATCAGAATTATGATCGGTGGATTAATGAATGGATGTATACCACCCTTTAAACGGGCTGTGACTTATGTCTGTTTCGGAAGTCCCATTCTTGCTAGGAGATGGTGCCACTGAGGAACAAGAAACACACCCTCTGCTGAAAGTTTCGGTGGAAATAGCATCTTTCTTATGTAATACAAGAAGTCGAAATCACTGATTTTGGAGCACATGGTGTAATTTTGGCGGGAAATGTAGTGTCAGGTGGCTAATGGCAGGCAATTCTTTAATATATATATATTTAGACTCTCTGTTTTCCGGTGTCGACTGATAATTAATCTCCATACTTAGAAAGTCAATTTTAGTTGACAGAGGTATGGGAAAGAATTGGGTATTGTAATAATATTGTAATACAGTGTTGTAATAAAATTTTTCTTCGAGCAAATAAGCAATAGTGACCACATATTTATATGTGTCGTAAATTTATTATTATTTGAAATGGTTGATATTTTATTCATATCTTATTGATTACTTTGCATTTTAAAGGACAGGATGTTGTCTTTATGATGGAGAATAGTATTGTGTGATTCATCATAACTTTGGTAAGAATTATATTCTACTGCTTCAGTAAATTTCCTGGTCGTTCAAATACAACAAAAGCACCTAAAGTCGGAAAGGGATTTGCTCACTTTTTCGGGCAAAGTGGGAGGAAGGTTATGAGCGATGTCTGATAATAAAAATTGAAATAAATTCAAGCTCAAATTTACTAGTATATCATACAAATTTACTAGTCAAAATACAAATTTGTTGTTTCTGGGTCATAAATGGTATAGGTTCTTCTCTAGTTCATAGGTTTCGTGTTAATATCTATTTAAATATTTAATAGGCATTTTAATTTTTAATACAATAATTTATTGACGATCTTATTAAATTGGTATTAATTTAAAAGTTAAGAAAGAGTAACTAAGTACTGTTCCCTGCAGTACATTATCCGGCTTAACTAAATATTCGATTTGTGCTTTGAATACCGAGAACTATCCTGAAAATTTTTATATTCCTGTTAGGAAAAAAAAATTACATAGTATATTGCATGATTGACATTATTTAAAAATTGGAATATGAAATTTAAAATTGAAATTGTCTCTAAAAAAAAATTAAAAATTTTATGTGAAAGAAAAAATATTTTTTACTCCATAACTTTGGTACACATTACAAATGAGAAAAATATGCTTCATATATTACATATTTGTTTATTCAAGAAATAGGTTTACAGAACTGTTTGTTAACAGAATGTCATTATACTTTCAATCAGAGGCTTGATAAATTTATTTAATTACTGTTATTTATATGTTTACCATTTTATAAAGAAAGAATTTAGTACAATATAGTAATAAGTAACTTTTTGTTCCAAATGTGATGTTTTTGCTGTTTTTGTTAACTGTTTAAAAGATATTTTCAACATGCTTCCCGAAGTTCCAATAAATGTTAAATATATCTTTTTACCTAAACAGAAAACTGCAAACGTTACACGGAGGGAAAAACCGCGAAAACCTTATATGATTAGCCCAACGATTTTAACCCTTGACCCATTAACAGTGATAATCTTACACTTAAATTTCTGGTCGGTGCAAACCGGGAGTAAAACCCACATAGACCAGTCATTGAACCCGGGACACCTCATTGGGAGGGGAATTTCTTTTCTGCTGCGCCATCGTGATTCCTCCTTGACAATTTTATTTTATATTGTCATTTCATACAGTCATGGAACAGCAGATCCAGTTTTGGATTTACGACTATCAATGTTCAACTACATAGATTTGTAATTTTGAGCCCAATCCAGAAGACAAGATATCAAGTATAGGGGGAAATTTGCCTCCATAGAGGACTTTTTTTGATAAAACTAAACCGCATTTGCGTTACACGGCGTAGAAAACCACTAAAACCTCCCACTGTTAATCTGGCCGCTATGGGACTCAAACCAGAGTGACCACCCACCTCGAAAACCTGGAATTATGAGGGAATTTTTTTATACTGGAATAAAACTGGAAAAGTCAGGGAAATTTGGATTAAGACCTGGAAAAATCAGGGAATTCCAAAGAAAAGCTGGAATTTTTATCTTAATTAAAATTATTTTACCATCCATTACATCCACACTTATTTAGACGTAAATTTATCGTAAAAAAGTTGAAATATCATCAACTCAGTAATACTTTTCTTGCATTAAAATTCATGCGGAACTAGAATACCATTGCAAACTCTTTTGTGTTGGGAAATGAATGGAGAAATCNTATTTAGACGTAAATTTATCGTAAAAAAGTTGAAATATCATCAACTCAGTAATACTTTTCTTGCATTAAAATTCATGTGAAACTAGAATACCATTGCAAACTCTTTTGTGTTGGGAAATGAATGCAGAAATCTTTTTCCTCTTTGTAGATTATGGGACTATGCAGTTTAAGAAAGGCAAAAATGTGGAAGAAAGGATTAAGATATTTGCTTCTGTTTATAAAAGTAGCGTTTAATTTTTTTTTCTTTAAATCTTCTTTTAATCTGTGGGCTGAATTCATTAATTGTTCCAGTTTGTTCCGATGCTTTGGGAGTATTTTTTTCTTTTAACAAAATGATTCAAAATGTTTTAGTATTTTTAACTTTATAAAATTCTTCAAAAAATAATTGTTCATAATTTAATTAGAGATTTTATCTTGAAAATTTGAAAAGTTAAAAGAGATGAAATTGAAATCTTGAAAAGATTTTATCTTTTTTTGAAAGCTTTTGTCCAATGAATTATTTTTTTCTGGATTTCATGATAACTTTTATTTTTATATTTCCGAAATTGTTTCTCCTTTTACCCTGTAAAGCTGCCAAAACCAAGGGAATATATGGAAAACATGTTAAATGACATATAAACTTAGAATGGAATTTTTTTTATTTATATTTGTTTGTTAGAAAGAAGGAAAACAAAACTGCTTTTTTGTTCTGCACTGTACAGGGACAGGTTTCAAGTTGGGCAACCAAATGACCAAAATTTTAAACTTAATATTAAGTAAACTAAGTATTATTTCCAAGGTAAAAAATTGAAGATTTAGAAATAAAGATTTTTAACTTATAAATATCACTTTTCAATAAGTCATAGGCTGTTAAATGAAGGGCAACATCATTTGAAATTTTCATCCATGGTAAGATAATCTGTAACAAAGTACAGTTTTTTTTAAAAAAGAATTCACACTAATAAGAGAAAATGGAAAGAAGAATAATTAAAGTAAACTATAACAAAAGAGGTTATCTTGCACAAATATGTAGNTGAAGGGCAACATCATTTGAAATTTTCATCCATGGTAAGATAATCTGTAACAAAGTACAGTTTTTTTTAAAAAAGAATTCACACTAATAAGAGAAAATGGAACGAAGAATAATTAAAGTAAACTATAACAAAACAGGTTATCTTGCACAAATATGTAGAACCATTTCTTATTTTGATTTACAAAAAAATTTCTCAAAATATATTTTTGATATTTTACGTGTGAAACCAAAATACGTCATTAATTCTACTGTAGCACTAGGATTTAATATAATAAAATTATTTTTTCTGTTTAAAGCAAGATTTGATAATAATAAATGTTTTTATTTTAAATCAATAATTAATTATT